>NC_061506.1:4346678-4646678 GCF_022539355.2 Hippoglossus stenolepis | reverse complement strand
TTCTCCAAGCAAACCTCAGGAAGAGCTGAGATCTACTTCAAGTGTAAAACCTTCTCTGTGGCTTTTTAGTCAAATCTGGGATCGTTATTTCTGCACGTTTTGTCCATTTGTCCGTTTATGTCATCGCCGTTTCCTCTGATGGACGATAAAAGGACAGAGGACAGAATCACACACCCGATAAAAACATTACATTTACAGATATATAAACATGTGATTATTTAATCTGTTACCGTCGGTTTGTTCCCTTTCTCGACGAGTCGTTCCATTAGACTCAGCATCTCTTGCTATATTGGTGATATATATAGATTTCAGCTTTTTTTATCATAATGAAAACATTTGACAAACATATAATAAGGGCTGTGGCTCAAACTTACATCCCCTCTCGTGCTTGCTCCAGAAATCTGTAAAGTGCGACAAACAGAATGAATTTCTCTGAATTTAAAGGCATCAATAGGAACAAAGGGCGCGAGTGGTTTGAGTTACTGACCTGCCTCCCAAGGCATGGATTCTGCAGGGGGACGGGGGGGACGGGGACAGACAAAGAAGATGTGACATCACAGAGGCCAGAATATATCGAAAGGAAGTGATGTCATGAGCTTGAATGTGGTTTATTCCAGTCTAATGCGTCAGTTTGGTCTTTTAGTTATAACTTAAACAGATTTTTATCACATTGTCAGCTTGATTGAATCTAAGGGGTCTCATCGACTATATAAAGATTATAAAGACGTTTAACTGAAATCCAACACGAACTGTCAAATATATTTAAAAAACAAGAATCCAAACTTTTACTCACAATACTTTAACATGCTTTTAGTTTGAAAGGTTTGAAAAAATTTCTTACCTTTCTGGAAGAACCACATCCCTACAAGGAAATAAACACAGCGGCCATTACTAAACAAAGCAGGATTCTGTTGCTTCATGCAAAGGTAAACGACAGATAGCCTGTATATAGATTCATACCTGCTTTCCACCTGTGTACGAGAACCAGCAGCAGCACGGCGCCCAGCAGAGAGATGAAGACGATGAGTCCAGTGTTGATATTCAGTTTCCATTCAGCTTCTGGAAGACGACAACAACAGACACACTCATGTTGCTCATGCAGCAGTGACGCACTCTAACTCCTAAACGTCTCTAGAATATAACTCACTCGTCGTGTCGGTGATGAACGGGTTGGCGATGGGTTCGCTGCTCTCCCGACTGACTGGATTTTCCAGCTCGCAGCTGAACTCCTTTACACTCAGACTGTTCTCCTGAGAAATGAGTCATACACTACAAGTTCAACCACGTTTATACTACTCACAAAATGTCATATTATAAGAAATGAATCAGAAAAGAAAACTAGGGCTAGAATCAATGCTTATTTTCATCTTGATCGTTCATTTTTAGTCAAATCAAACATTTTCCAGAACATTTTCCTTTCGCCAACCTCCAAGTAAAATGTCTGGAAAATGTCACAACAAGCGAGTGGGCGAGCGTTAATGTGCAACTGGAAGAAAACAAATATCTCAACAGAAGAGATTCGAGAGATTTTGAAAATAAGAACTGACGCCAGTGTTGATGTGCTGGAAACAAAAATGTGATTACATCACGTCCTGCATGTTCTACCCTGGCTCCTCCCCTCGCCTGTTCTGGACAATCTCCTGCGGCGTTCTCCGTATGTGAAACACAAATTCAAGAAAATACCCGGACCCCATTCTCCGAACGTTGAAAACGTCTGTCGGGACACAAACACTCAGACAACACGAACGCCACCTTTTCAACGTGGTGATCTTTAGAAGAATTCGTCAGTTGGACGTCGTCCGACTTCCAGTTGTAGATGACGAGTTTGACATCTTTGACGTTTCCATCGCAGGTCAAAGTGCAGCTGCTCTTCTCTTCGTTGCAGGATGTAGTTACCGTGGGAACGGGGACTGGAGCTGAACAAAAGAGATGAAAATTTAAAAATGTCCACGTGGTTGATGAACGTCTCTGAACTGTGACTCACCGAGGACGGTGAGGAGAGTGGGAGTGGCCATGACGCTGTTGATTTCCGGTGTGTACAGTTTGCTGTCATTTTGAGTCAGTCCCCTGATTGTCATCGCTCCACTTGAAGTGTTCAGGCTCCCGCGCTCTTTAAAACACACAGTGTTAGTGCAGTAAAAATCCCACAATGCAACTGTCGTACCTCCTAGCGTCAGCGTACCTTTAAAATGACGATAGTAAGTAACATCTGAGTCGGCTGCTTCCCACTGGACGGCGATGTTCAGACCATCTTTCCAGATGATCTTGGTGATGGAACCAGTCACGGAGCCGGAGCCGGGACTGAGGACGACGTCATCGCCCACCTTCTTTTGAAGCTTCAACTCTGCAGCGACTCAAAGAAGAAGCACCGAGTGGCGATTGTCAATTTAAAGCAACACTATGTGAAACTGCTGAGCACCAGCGCCCTCTCTAGTCATGTCTAAGCAATAGCAGAGTTTGGATGTAGCAATGAAACTAAATCAATCTCCGATCAAGAGATTGAACTGAAACACAACTGAACGGTGGAAATTACCCATGATCCCCGGCTTCCTGAACCAAAAGAGCTGCCGTCACAAATACAACAAACTGTTTAGAATTCCACATATTTTAAGTTAATTCAACATTAAGCTGCTGGTATTTTACAAGCAACTGGTTATTATTTAAACCAAGAAATAACTCTAATTATTGATTGATTGATTTTTTTATCACAGTAATTTCAACATTTTTAAGTTTTGGACTTTTGGCTGTAGACAAAAAATAATCTGAAGGCATCCTCTTGGCACTGAAATTACAATTTGCACTATTCTCTTTCTCGATTACCACAAAAAAAAGAGAACAGGACCTGAGTTGAAACAAGAGTTGTTCCGATGTTATATCTCAAAGAAAAAGGTAATATTGTTTTTATTACAAGGAGTGGAGGTTTTATATGTGTAGCTACATATACATCTAATGTTTCTTTCCACATAAATATTTAGTAAAATGCTCCTTTAAAGGTTTTCACTAATGTGAATATAAAAAAACATTAAACATAATGGCGTCATTGAGTTACACTGCAGTTGGAGCCCTGTTTTCCTCCAATATTTGTTTATGTACTTGTAAATAAATCCGGCCGAATTATCTTTTAACAGTTCTTCTTGTACTGTGTACAATTTAATTTACTAAGAACAATCGATAAATAACTTTAATTCTGTAGAAAAAGTTAAAATCGGCTTATTCTAAAGCAAGTTCTGTAAGAAATTCCTTTCCCATGACTCAATTGCACATTCGACATCAGGATCTGGTTAGAATGTGTTTTTCTTATCACTATACGAATGAGATCAAATCCCTCATACACTTTGCTGCTGACAGTGAACATGAGCTGCTGCCTAAACAACACAGTGTACACACGGCTTCATACTGGGTGCGGTCAGTGACTGTGGGAAATCCCAGTGGAGCGACGCATCCTGCACAAAAACACCCAGAGAAATCCAATGTAATCCAGAAAAAGGGGCATTTTTCAACACATGGAAGTAAATGACAGGACTCACCAGCCTGTGAGGACACGAGAGCCAACAGGGCTGCAAGCGCACACACAATCTGCCACATCTTTTCTTCTCCGTCTCTTCACACAGCCAGAGACCAGTTCAAATCCACACCTCTACTGGTCTGCGGCCAGAGGAACATGTCCGCTTATGTCATGTCAACGATGAAAAAGATACATTCAAGCTCATAATAATAAATCAGTTCATTGCTGCGAGGCGGAGCAGAGAGGTGGAAGAAAAGCAACAGGGTCAAAGTGAAAGTAAATGAAACCTCAGCTCAGACTCCGCCTCCGCTGTCATCGCCACAAACACTATTTATAATCCTGCCAAACCGGTTTCTCATCTGCATTACCATATTAAAAAATATATGGGTCTATAATAAATACTATTATCTATTGTACAATAATAAAAATCTGAAAATATTTCAGTTAGACTATAAACTCATGCTACTCTATGTTGTATTAGGTTTTGTTTCTTAAATTATGTATATTTTTATAAATGCACAATCCAAAGTGGAAAATCCGGATGTTGCTGCTGCAGCCAGAAAACATGAAGGCCTTAGTAAATCTCTGAAAATATAAATAAAGAAAAAGTGCCACTTTGCTGCCACCTACTGTCCAGAAAACTATATATATAAAATATATATAAAACATAAATGGAATAAAAACTAATATATACAACTGTAAAACAGAATATGAACCGTGTGAACATATCTTCTGTAAAATCCCTTTGAATAAATCAAATGCAGAAATTAGTCACGAAGGTTGTTGGACGAGAACTTGTCATCCTCTTGTTAGCATGTTTTATTTCTTGACGGACGATACACTTTGGACCTTGATTTTCCAGGTCTGACTAATCCAGAGCCTAATAAAATACAAATGTGCTGAATAGTTTACGGATGAGGATGCTCAGGATTTATTGAATCCAATCAACAGACAAAATGATAAAGGGTTTCAACATATTCCATGAACAATAAATCTTACACTCATTTTTAAAGTGAGTCACAAAGCCTGACGATATGCTAGAAAACAAAGGTTGAAAATGCATTTGGAAACAACACATTAACACAAACAGTTACAGGAACAGTGCTAAAGCAGCTGAGCGTGTCATCATTCGGCCTGTGCTCCCTCCTCTGCAGCCAGAGGCTCCAGCTGCAGCCACAGGCCTCCCTCGGCCCGCAGGACGAGCTGGGGGAGGCGGCGGACGCCTCCGGAGCTGGTGCCCAGTTCAGGGTTCACCCCCGGGGTCAGGCGGAACCTGAGGAGGGTCAGCGCCACGACGACCCGCAGCTCTGCCAGGGCGAACTTCTGACCGATGCAGTTCCTGTGAATACACACACACACACACACACACACACACACACAGATGAATTTCTTGGCTGTGTCAGGTCTTATTTGTTCTGGTTTGAAAAGTGCACGAGGAGCCTTCACCTGGGGCCTGAGGAGAAGGGGATGAAGGAGTGAGACGCTCGACCTTTTGCGTTGGACGGGTCAAAACGCAGAGGATTAAACTCCTGCCAGAGGGAATCAATCACACGGGTTAAACATGACAGAGATGAATGAAGGTGAAAACAAAGTTCTGTTCGTCTCTCACATGTGGGTTCGTCCAGACTGTTGGGTTGTGGTGGGTTCCATAGATACTGACCAAACAGATGGCACCTGGGGCACATTTACACAGACAAAGACGCTGAGTTGAATGTACCTTTACTTTTCATCTCTGGAAAGGTCACACACACATACACAGTCTGCAAATGAAGGCTTCTCAACATCTGTTTCAGAAGTCCGTCCGTCTCACCCTCTGGAACTGTGCGCCCCCCCGGCAGCTCCATGTCCTGGGTGTACTTCCTGGTTACGGCCTGAACAGGGGAGTGGAGTCGAAGGCTCTCTCTGATGCACATGGTGGTGAAGCTGAGGTTGGACAGATCTTCCCTTTATACAGAGAGACAAGTGAACACATGTTGATACATATTCACAGTTTCAGCTGCACTTGATAAAACAGGGGTTGGACATGTCCTATACGGAGACTCTCTGACCACTCAAGTCCACGTCCATCTCGTCCTTGCATCACTTCCATCACTTCCTGCCTGCACTGCTCCTGGTAGTCGGCATGGCGCGCTAGGTTGTACAGCGTCCAGCAAATCGCACTGGCTGTTGTGTCGTGACCTTTGGGGGGAAAATGGGATTCAACCTTCAAGTGTCAGGATTTCTCTTCCGTCGCAAGAGGATTTTAGACGAAAGGAACAAACTATCTGAGACTAAGGAATTTAAAACAAGGGTGGTAAAAGGCCCTGTTGGTCGTACTTACATGTATAAATATATTTTGTACTGTATTTAGCATTTACATTCATCCTGTAATTAACACTTGTGGCCACAGAGGCCGCTGTTTAGTAAAAGTTACTTTGCCTCACCGGCAAACATGAAGGTGTTGGCCTCCGCCTGTATCTCCTCGTCTGTGAGGCCTTGTCCATCCTCATCCTGCAACAACACACAAACCATAGTAAATGAAGACGGACGAGATGACGGCTTCCCAAAAACGTCTTGATCGCCCCCTGGTGGCTGTCTGCAGTATCGCTCATAAATCCCGCCTCTTTTATTTAGTCGTTTGATGCTATAAAAACGGTGTCTTTTACCTTTGACAGCAGTATGAGGTCCACGAAGTCCTTCCTGCTCTGTAACACGGTGGTGAAATCAGTGTCTGTCTCCCTCTGCTGGCTGATGAGGGCACGGCGCTTCTGAACCACGTCCCTCGTGAACCTGCAAACATCAAGTTTTCGTCACTATAGGATTTGATAGAATACCATAAGGTACTACAGAGTGTTATACATTACTACATGTTACTGCAGAATACCCCGTGCATGTACTGTACCTGTGCACAACACTTAAGGCCTGTTTGAATTGTTTTCCCTGCTGTGTTTTCCAGTAAATCCAGTCCCAGTGGTGTAAAATCTTTTGGCGGCGCTCGATGATCAGGTCACTGAGCTCCACTATGGCCGACACGTACTCGCTGCTGGACCTGGAGAAGAGATGGTTTTAAAATAGAAATACAAAAGTCGAGTTTGTGAAATGGCGACGTGGTAAAGCGGGTGTCCTCACTCCTGACAGTTGCTGTTGTAGCTAAATGCACATCTGAGTAAACTGTCCAGAGTCATCAGAGTGACATGGTCGAACATCTCCAGGTTGGTGCGGCCCTCTGCCACCAGGCGGTGCCATTTACCCTGAAACACAGAGTGGTAGCAGATGTGTGTTTTTTACACAGTTATATGTGTGTTGTGTGTATTCTGTGCATGTGGCTCACATGCATGGTGTTGGTCGAGGTGTTGAACGTGGTGATGTAGCTCTTCAGGATATCGAAATGAAACGCAGGAGTGAGCAGCCGCCTCCTGCGAAACCACTCCTCCCCGTTACTTATCAACAGACTCTGTCCTGGGACGTCAGGGAGACACAGTGGGGAGGTGAGGGCGACAGTTACAGGACAGTAGTTACCGTAGACTGTACGTTAAGATGGACGACACGACTGCTCCCCAAAAGTGAAGCCAAAGTGTCTTGATTGCCCCCTAGTGGCTGGCTGCAGTATAGGGCATAGCGGATGGGACATGGATCGAGCTAAGGTCAAAGTAAACGTCAAGTACATTTATCTAAAAGATTTCTTCGGCTTCCATGTTTTTATACAGTTAAAGGTAGTTGCATACAGCAATGGGAATCACCATCGTCTGACTTAGTTACCATTAATTTATAAGTCTCCACAGTTTTTACAATTTAATAACTTGACTTTATTAAACAAAAAACTGTCAAACTCAATCCTAAATGGTTTTTCAATGCCAAACTCAAATGAGCTGTGAAAAACTCACCAAGCCATGGACGCAGGTGACCGTAGATAAGCTCGTCTTTCATTGTAATACTGCCTTAAAGGACAAAAAAGGAGGATTAGCAAGCATTAGACAAATCTTTGGGAAATGTGGTTTTCTTTGGATTATTCTGGATTTGTTTGCCATATTTAAATCTAATTTGACTGGTAACCTTCGATTGTGTAAACCTACCGGGTGCCATGAGCAGAGGTTTGACGTAGTCAGGGTGGAAGACTCGGACCAGGTGATAAAAAGGACCCAGGAACCAGCTGCAGGAGTGTTTGTACATCTGCACCAGGTCGTCCACCTGGAGGAGACCTTCCTCCGTGCTCTGCATCTGAGGCACAGAAACATCACTTGTTATTTTATCTGTAAAGATGAACTAAATCTTATTTATGTCTTTTAAAATGAGATCATTGTCAATCTAACTTTAAAAGGTGAGAAAGGTTTGGTGGGTGAGTTTAAAGGAAATGCATTACAAAGAGGAGATTTAGCAATATTCACGTTTTGAAACATCCCGTGTCTCACTGAGAAATCTGCACATTTCCTGAAGTGTAAGACATCAATATGAGAGCTGATAAATGAGTCTATTCATGCATGTTAGTGTGTGTTTCTCCTTGGTGTGTGTGGGTCCTACCTTGCCCAGGTGGCCTATCAGCCAAGAGTCTGCATGCGGCCTGCTGAAGCCTGACAGTCTGTGTGTGAACCAGGCGTGACGAGCCAACAACCTCACCGTCCACACCACGGCCAAGGCAACCAGCCCTGTACCGGCTGCACACAGGATCTGACAGAGGCCGGCCCAGCTGAGGACCTTGGAGAGGACACCCTGGAGGACAGACATCCTGGGACAGAGCGAGAGGTCTGGTGTGGCACCGACAGTGGCTGTGTTCACAATGAGAAGTTTGGTGATGTTGAAATCAAGCGTTCCAACCGTCACTGAGGTTATAACAACAGGAAGCACTGTTCTTGTGTGATGAAGGAGTTGGATGTCACACACACACCGTGACACACAGGGAGGGTCAGGACAGAGTTCATTATTTATCTCACAGCAGCTAAAGTGCAAATAAAGGTACCGGCTCCAATCACAAGAACTTTATCCTCCGTCCCAATAGAAAACAAAAAAGGATGATGCATTGGCCGGGAATCGAACCCGGGCCTCCCGCGTGGCAGGCGAGAATTCTACCACTGAACCACCAATGCTTGGGAAATGTGCCGTGACAGCGCCAAATACTGGCTGACTGCGGTATTGTTCGCCAAATGTTGTAAATCATATCAAAGTGTGCCACGGAAATAATAATAAAACATGCTAGTATAATAATATGCCAGTAATAAATGATATATATATATATGTTAAAATAAATAATATTACTGGCAAGGGTCCCCCTTTTGTTGACGTTACGTGCACTCTACGGTTCGATTCCCGGCCAGTGCAACACGACTGTTTAGCTAAACGGCCCTAAACCGTTTCCCATTCATCTCTATGGTAGTGCTAAACCACCATGGACGTAATGCCCCTCCCAGCCACTGAACATTGTGGCGCTGTTCCCGCTTCCTCTCCTCTCTTCCTCGTCTTTTCCACTCCAGTGACTGAAGAACAAGAGACCACAGCAGATGCAGCGCATTGCTTCTTAATTGAAGTCGGTGTTATATTTTGCCTGTGCTCCATTTTGCATTCAACGCCTCGTTGGCGCAGTAGGCAGCGCGTCAGTCTCATAATCTGAAGGTCGTGAGTTCGAGCCTCACACGGGGCACGTGTTTTGTTGTCTCTTAAAGTTTTTTATTTATTTAAATTACGCAGACGGAGCATTGATACGAACACGTGGAGTGAACACGTGCGTTTTGCCGCTGCATTAACATACATGATCCATATTTTATAAACATGTAAGCGACGTGTTCAAGGCTTCGAGGAGAAGAGTGCTGGGTTTTCCGAGGAGCTCCTGAAGGCCTCGGTGATGATCCACCTGAGGGATCTGCCATTAAACAGAAAAGTGAGAAATGAAACGAGAAGAAATCCAGGAACCGCAGTTCGTCTCTGATGTCCACACGTGTCCGCTGAGGTGAGATCCGAACAAGATCCTGTGGCCGAAAGGCTCCTGGAAGCCGAGCTACAGTTAGCCGGCTAAACTAGCTAGCGTTAGCTTGTTTACTTTGGTGGAGGTTTGGCTCTCCAAAATGTTCTCCCTTGGTTTGTAGATTAGAAATAACATTTAAAAAAACAAGTGTTAATAGTGCCGTGTAAATTAATCTTAAATAATGAAATACAAAATTGATTGTAACTTTATCAAATTAATATTTCAGTGTGTTCATCCTAAAGCATTTTTAGCATTTTATCTTATTCTTATATTACTGGATATTTTTTGTATTATTCACACGAACTTAAACAGCTATTTTAAGGTTAATAATTAGTTTTAGAATTGTGAAATTTGCTTAATCTTTCTGTTGTGTCCTTTTTTAAAAAGCATTTGCCATGAGATTGTATGACTACAAATACAAGTAAATCTGATGTACTGTGCAAAATGCTAGCACCAAATCGTAACATACGTGATCTCAAGGCGCGTTACATAAGAGGTCAAGACCTGTTTTGTACCCAGAGACAGTGAAATACGACTGAATACTGTGAGTGGTTACACTTTGAACTGGACTGGGAAAAGAATCGAATGCTAAATATTTGCAGTAATGGCAGATGTAAGTGGAAACAGTGCGGGAACAACGATGAGAAGTTGTTTCAGACATCTCACTAATTCTTCTATTCACAGAACTCAGTTTCTAATTCCTCCCCTGTGTGCATGTGGCAGGTTTTCAGCTTGAAACGAGCGAGATGGCTGACGGGTGTGACAACCCCAGGACGTCCTCGCCTGCCTCCAGCTCCCCAGTGTCGTCTCCCTGCTGCAAATCCACCCAAACATGGCTGCCAGTTGAATCTCCCCTGCGCCCTCGCTGGTTGAGTGATCAAATGGAGCAGGAGGATGATTCTGGGGACCATCGAGTTGGGCTGCAGACGAGTGAGCCTCCTTCGTCTTGTGTCTTTGAGGAACTCTTTTGCTCCAGCCAGGGTTCAGTCCCTCTGGCCCCTCTGGCCGGCGCCTTCATGGCCTCCTCCTGGCCGCAGAGCGACGTGGTGAAACAAGGTTACCTGGGGAAGCTGGAGCGAAACCACAGGCGATATTTTGTCCTGAGAGCGGGAAGCCACACGGGGCCGAGCCGACTCGAGTGGTACAGGAGCCAGGAGAAGTTCACAGCCGCGAGGAAGTCGGCCGGCAAAGCTGCGCTGTTTGGATCGAGCAAGCAAGGGTTGGTATAGTTACACATCCTGAACATGTCCCTTGAACCTTTGATTCCTGAAGCTGTGGATCAAGTTATATAATATTAGTGCGTCACAAATTTCAGCTAACGTTTTTCAATATGTAAATAAATATTGATTAAAATCTGACAAACACTTCATCAATCATTCAAGTCTACAATGAATTCAACTGATTTTCCTTCAGGGTGATTTACCTGAGGTGCTGTCTCGGCGTGAGTCGGACAGGCAGTTCCAGGAAAGGACACACGGTGGCGCTGTATGCAAAGGATCAGACCATGGTGCTGGTTGTGGAGGACCAGCAGGAACAAGAAGAGTGGTACGTTGCCATTAAGAAGCTGATGGAGGAAGAGCGGAGGGATGAAGAGCACGGAGAGGGGATTGATGAAGAGGATGATGGGTATTGCACTCTGCCCCCTGCTGCCTTTTTCAAAGAGGTGCGTCCAGATTTACATTTCTCTACATACACTCGAATTTAATCTAAATAAACAGAATTAAATAGACTTTAAGTTTTTGATAATTTGATGGCAAGTTGAAGTTTCCTGAGCCTTGACAACTTGATATTCAAAACTACTGAAACCCTCAAATTTGGAGGTACTTGTCTGTTAAAAACATCCCAGTCAACATATTAACTTTTGATAAAATCCGCCATATTGTCCAGAATTCACTGTGTCGCCTTAAGGTAACTCTGTAGTTTGTGTTTCCCAATGCTGAGGTCTTCACTCAATCATATATTATAACTCAACCTAAACTCCCTGGCTGTGTCTATACTTTTTTTCCCGCTGTCATCAAATAATGTTGGACATAAAAAAAGAGAACATTTTCAATATAAAAGACCTTTTCATGTACAACCTCTTGTTTGGAAATGAAAATACCTCCGACGGATCTTCATCTCTGCTCCCCTCACTTGGTCTCAGGTCTGGCCCGTCTCAGTGAAGCCCAGAGGTCTGGGTCGTTCAAAGTCCCTCGGTGGAGAGACACGGCTCTGCCTCACAGCGTCCTCGCTCATCCTGGTCAAACTGGGCGCATACAGCGATTTGCCGTCGGTTACGATACCTTTGCTGAGCGTTCGGCGCTTCGGCCATCTGGACGGCTTGTTCTTCTTGGAGCTCGGCAGGTCGGCACCTGACGGCCCTGGAGAAATCTGGATGGAAGCAGGAGACCAAGGTAGTGAAGGTTACATCCATAATTCTACGTTTTCAAACTGATCCTATCTCTGTCCACACAAGCTTTTTGGCTCCGTTTCAGTTCATTTCACCTGATAACGGATATCACGTGACCACTCACGTGCACTGGGCATAAACAGGAAGCATTTGGTTGCAGATTACTCGAATAACAGCTCGTCCTTTACCCATATAAGTTTGAGTGGCTCTAAAACTCTTCACCATAGGACGGTGACCCTCCTCTTCATGTCTGTTCTGTCCAGGGAACCCAGGAATTGCCCAGCACATTCACGAGGTGGTTCGGGAGACAGTCCACGCTCTACGAGCTCTTCCAGACTTCAGCCAGTCGCCGACCTCCAACCAGCCTCAAACACTTCTGCTCTCAAAACGCAGCAGATATAAATACAGAGACAAGCCGATGAACATGAGGCCGCTGACGCTACCTCCCAGGAACACTGACATCCACACGAGTCCCACGCAGTCTTACATCGAGCCCGGCAAACCAAACGCCACCAAGCCTGAGTCCACTCCGAGCCTGGCCTCACGTCTCAGCCCTGTCGGGTCCCAGCGGACTTCCGTGCCTGAGACCGGCAGCTACATGGAGATGAAGACTGAGCACTGCGGTGATGCAGCCCGCCGGTTGGAGAGCTGGGAGCTGGGAGAGGAAGAGGAGGAGGAGGAGGAAGAGAAAGGGCCGGGCTACATGATGATGTCTCCACAGGGCAGCCGCAGCTCGTCTGTGTTGGCCCAGGATGAATATGTGTCAATGGAAAGTCCACATAAAGACAGCAGGCCTCCAGACTCGTCCCCGTCCTCTGGCCTCCACACATCATTCTACAGGCGAGTTCAACTTTCCCCCAAATTCATTCGAGACACAGCCAATGAAATTAAACAAACTATTACAGTGCATATTATTTGAATACTGGCTTTTATGATGTATATCAGCAGGTTTAGTACAGTGTATATGGGTTAGGGTTCATTTTAATAGTGTGTGTGATTTGGCAAGAGTGTATTAGGACTCATTTCAGATGTAGTAGCTGCCTTTGTAGCCCAGATTAACTAATGAGAGACATCTATTTTTTTCTTTTTTAGCTCCACCTCTGACGACTACTCTCCTCTGCGTCCATCACGTCCTCAGACCAACGAGCTCAGTCAGAAAACAGAGGCCGGCCAATCACAGACGAGTATCAGCTTCTCTACTCGACCGGCGGATGAGCAGACGTCAGCAGCTCAGCACAGACGCCACCCGGCACAGACCAGAGCCCCCTCCTCTTCCTCTCCTCTGCGGAGCGTCGACAGGCCTGACACGATGAAGAGTCCAGTGCAGGCCAGTCCGAACTCTGACACGGGCCGGTCCAGTCGATTCCAAGCTGCTCCAGACCGGTCGGCTTTTAGAAGATACCGGCTGTCGTCCTGTCTGATGTCTTGCTTGCAATCCGAGGACAGATCCTGAGTCGTCATTCAATATTTAGCTCATGTTGCTGCTGCTCTTCCTTTGGGATCATGTGTCTTAACACTGGAGAAAAAAATAGTTGTTTTTGTAAATCACTGAAGTTTCTTACGTGTCTGTAAATGCACCGTGTTTGTCATTTTGTATTTGTTGGTTGTTTTTGAAGAATTGGTTAAATCAAACCTGGATTTTGGGCCTGAACTACACAGCACTTGAGGATGTTGCACTGTCATTGGATGTAAATGAAAAAAAAAGAATAAATTCATGAGAATATTCAGTCTTTTTTGGCCTTTTATACTCGATACAGCTCAGTGGGAGACTGTGGATGTTATACTGGAAGATGATGTCACAGTCTGGACGCTTCTAGTGGGTTTTCGGTCTCAGGTGAATAAATGAGGAGAGGTCAGAAGCTACTTCTTAAATATTCTTATGCTTAATAACAATAAATTGTGCTTTTACTGTGCTATAAAATGTTGCAGCAACACAAATAAACCTCTGATTGTTTGATGGATTAATAACTGCATTTAAAACATTTTAACATTAATTGTAATAATCAAATCAGTAAAGCCACAGGGTTTAATTGTAGCTTTTGTTTTTATCATGATTTGAATCAACAGATGCAGTTTGCTCAGCATTTTGAAGACTTCCTGTCTGCGTTCATTTAAAGTTCATTCTCAGATGCGTTATCACTTTTTTAATCGATTTTCTGATTGAAGACCCTGAGAATATGAACCAGCTTCAAGTCTACAGGAATAAATCTGAAAGAAGGTTGCACAGCTTTTTACTTTTATTGAAAACAGACACAAACTAGATAGATACAAACTTTAAAGCTTGAGTATTCATCAAATACATAAATAAAGACAAAGAAACAGAACATGGGAGCAGTTGGTACAGTAAAAACAGGCATAAAGGCTGATCCACTCTTCAGCAGCAAATATTAAACACGTTGATTAAATCAGAGACTGGAGATCAAAGTTTTGAATAGTGGATGTACTTTGTAACAGTGAGTTCAACAGGTGGCAGCAGTGAGCCACACAGAGACAGAACTGAAAACATCCTGCGGGGGAATCAAACTACAGATAAATATGACTTTTATAGGTTAATTGATTATATTGTAGACTTAGGTTTTCGTGACACTGCCACCTAGCGTTACCGAATTGCATGACCAACGACTGTTTTTCCAGAGGGGGGGGGGCTCTTGCATTTCTTGAACATCTTGCACTTGTCATAACTCTTTCTTCCTGGAATAAAAACCCTTAGCAAATAAAAATGTGAAAAGTCTCTAAAGAAAAGCTCCGTTTCCCTCTGAGGTCTGAGACGTGGACCTGCTGAACCTTGACAATGTGGCCCTCTCCTTTCTGACCTTCCTCTGGAAAAGCAGCAGCACTTTCTTCCTGAACTTCTCGCCCACGAAGGCGTAGAGGACCGGGTTGATGCAGCTGTGCACCAGAGCGAGACTGCTGGTCGCCACCAGAGCCTGGTTCACCGACGTCCTCATCGCACAGTCAAACTGGATCAGATCTGCCCTCAGGAGCACGTCTATGATCTTGGTTAGGTGGTACGGCATCCAGCAGAGTAGGAACGCAATCACCACGGCCACGATGACCTTCATGGCCCGGTACTTCTGGAAACCACGTGTGCGCAGCAACCTCACCGTGGTGATGCTGTAGCAGACAATCATGACATCCAGAGGCAGCAAGAAGCCAAACAAGTGGCGGAACCCATTGATGGCGACCCTCCACAAGCTGGCGTTGCCGATGTCAAAGACTTCAATACAGATCATCCGGTCCGAGTCATCGTCGAGCTTGATGGCTTCATAGAAAAGCGCCGGCAGGCTGAGGGCCGAGCCGAAGGCCCAGACCGCTGCGCAGAGGAGCCGGCTGCACATCCTCATGCGGCTGTTGAGAGTCTCACTGGCGTGCACAATCAGGAGGTAGCGGTCGATGCTGATGCAGGCCAGGAAGATGATGCTGATGTAGAAGTTGGCTTCGATGACGAGGTTGAGGAGTTTGCACATGAAGCCTCCGAAGAGCCATCCCTGGACGACCGCCACAGCCCAGAACGGGAGGGTGAGCGCAATCAGGCCGTCGGCTATCGTCAGATGAAACAGATACACATCCGAAGGGGTCAGGGGCTGTTTGCTGGTGCTGATCACCCACCCCACCAACAGGTTTCCTGGTATTGCCAGTAGGAAGATGGCGCTGAGCAGGACGCCCACGGCCACAGCTGCTGCGGGCTCCAGAGGCTTCAGCTTACATGCTAACGTGTCTGGATCGAGGTCGAGCGTTTCATTCGATTCCTCAAAGTAATTGTCAGGAAAGACGTAGGTAAAAGACATGACTGTGGATGAAAAACAAGATTAATGGTACAAAATTAAAACTCAACTTTAATTGGAGAAGCAAAACAAACAGATGCATTATGAAGTTATATGACAGCTGTTCCCGACAAATTGGGAAGTTGCCTTGTAATTTTGAAACCGCTTTTTCAACAGCGGCCTCACCTACACTTTCAAGACACTGAATCGACTCCTCGGGATGTTTAATAAAGTTCACTAAGATCATTTACAGAACATATAAGACTGTAGCAGTAAATCAAGTCAATGTATTAACCTGAGAAAAGCTGCATTTTATTGTTTTATTTGTTTGGGTTATTTCATTTCCTCGCTTGAATACACACATATTTCATCCCTCGTATTAAATGTACAACCCCTCTATTTATTTCCGTCCATGACAATGAACCAGTCAGGATACTCACCTCGTGCACGGGCTCGGTGGCAGCTTGAAGAACAGATTTGTTCTCCTCAGAGCATCTTTCTTATGTGTTTCTGACTCAATGTCCTGTTTCCTCTCCCAGCATGTTGCTGCACTAGTCTGCATCAGCAACAGAACGTATGTCACAGGTCGATTTTTATTTTCGATGCATGCTGTGGAATAAACCAAGTGATGAGATTGGGTTGCGGGAGGTGATTGGGTAATGAGGGTGTGTGTGTGTGCAGCTCATGATGTTATCTGTGTCACTTTCTGGAAATGACCTGGTGTAATGTTCTCGGCTGCTGTTGCAAAAGGAATGGTGTCACTCCCCTGGTTTGTGTCTATATCCAATGTTTTTACATTCACATAAAACTGCTACTGTGATTCTCTATGTTACAATCTCAGTCTTACAGATGAGGAAGAGGAAGGTGAGGAATTAGAGCGAGCAACTACATCACATTTTTACTTCTTCATATTTTAGGAGGTTTTTCATCTGCGTTTGTTGGATTTTTAGCAGGATAATGCGAAAACTACACAACCAATTCTCATGAAATTTGGTTGAGGTGTGGGGCGGAACTCCAGAAAGACCTCATTACATTTTGGTGGCTTTCTTTAACGTCTTTCATGACATTTTTCTAGATTTCTCAGAGAATAATGCATGAATCTTGATGAAAACTGAATTTTAATGTGGTTTCAGAAGGGGACTGTTGGGCCTTGGTGGAGGTATACGCTCTACTGAATGAAATTCTACTTGTAAATTATTTAGTTTGGATAGTTTTACAATTAGAGGTGTCATTTTTGGGTATGACATGTTGAAATAAATCCTCTCCACTTGCAGTCAAAGGTATATCTTTGCACTTTGTGGACATGGAGCTGTGATGAGTCTCCCAGATCAACGTTTGTTTACCATGTTTCCATCTGGAGTCTCAAAATGTCTGGGCGACAAGTTACCAGGTAAACGATGCATGTGCTGAAAAATGATAACCAGGCGTCGGTAATGACAGGGGACCGGGTCGAGTCCCTTCTCGTCTCTGCAAAGCTAAATGTGTATTAACACTAAAGCATCTTCCCTTGTCTCCATCAATCACCTCATTCATGTTTTGGTTGGTAATCATACAGTGGTTGGTCAACATAGCAGAGTGATGCAACACTGCTCATCGGCTGTCACCACTAACTGCACCTGGAGACTTTGAGGCTCCACGCCACTAAATGACAGCGCTGTCGTCTGTGTCGCCATCAGGAAGCACGACAGTCCCCCAACGAGAAGGGCCTGCTTTTTAGTTTCTGCTTACTCTAGCTGTTACTGTGACTTGTAACCGCTGGGGCAAATTTCATATTTCAGTCGTGATGGTTAAGGTTGTCGGAAATGGGAAATTATAAAGTGCTGAAAAGATGGAGGAAATGGAGTTCCCTGCATCATAAAAATTGTCTGATGAGACAAGCAAGAGAACAACATGAGGGAGAGAAAGAGAAGCACACAAAGCAACTTTAAATAAACAAGAGCAGACTTTCCTCATTGCAGTTTTATTTTTCTGATTCCCTGGTGCGTTCACATTAGGAATGAAATCCGGCCGGATAATCACTAATATTCTTCACCTCACAAGAAAGCAAATGATCAGGTTTACCTAAGTTGGAGGCATTGAATTCATATACTTAGGAAATCTTGTATTTGTTTTTTATTACAAATATTTCCATCTTCTATGCAGAGAAAAGGGACAAAACCACCATTGCTGTTTTCCACGGTTTTCAAACATCTCATTTTGTCAAACCAAAGATGAAAAACCCAAAGACAGTCGCGTGTGTGTTTGCCAATAAGATTTTCAACACTGTATCTATACATTAGACGTGTTATATGTGCTACATGTCATCCTCTGCTACTGAAAGCTAACTGTGTCTCCTCTTTAATGATTTCTGTCTTAATGTTGGTCTAAGAATTTCCATTGTTCCTTTATTACATTTTTCAGCTTCTTCTTCCACCAAAGCTCTGCACTAAAAACTGATAATTACTGTGACACATGTCACTAAAACCAGTTAGTGTTGACAGCAAGCTCTGGTATTACTGACACTGGTTTTGATGTGCCTTGTAAAAAGTTCAGAACCTATGTTTTGTTTTACGACACTAATAATTATCATGTTAAAGGGAAATGTGGGTTTTTTTGTGCCTGTTTGTCTTGTTTGCCCGACGAGAGACACACTTATCTGTCTGTTTCATCAATAATATGGCCTGGGCAGTTTATTAGGTACACCTCGCACCATCGTAAAGGTTGTAACGTGCACTAGGTGCTGTTACCCTATATTGAATTATATACAAAGATGTTTCTGTTATTCATGCTACCCACACTAATACAAATAGGCTGGTCAAACATCTGGAAATGCCTGTTAGTACAAAACAAAAGCAGGCAACATCCTCCATAGTTATTATCCAGGTAAATCAAAACAAATCTGTGCATCAATTGGATAATATTATTCTTTTTATATATATATATATATATATATTGATGTGTGGATATGCAGAGGGGTTGCAATTAACCAATTATTTTCCTTATTGATTAATCTATCAGTTATTTTTTAATTGTTTAGTTAAATACAACCGAGAAAATGTCCAAGTGAATACAAAAATACCCAACTACAGAATATTTACACCACAATACTGCAACACCACAATCCAAATGCCAAAGTCCTGCATTCAATATCATACTTTCAAATATAGGTATAGTATTAAAAGTAAATATATAAAGCGTGCAGAAGGGCCTGTATGCAAACATCATTATTGTTGCAGGAAATAAAAGTGGGATTCATGTGAATTATTTTTTTTATCTATTTTCTATTTTCTAATCTGTTGGGAGTCTTATACCTATCACACATATTCATTTATCTATGGATTATATAAATATACATATTATATATTGTGTATTGATTATATGTATAAAGCAATTTAATGTTCCAGTAGAGTAATTTTAATGAATATAGTAGATTCCACTGCTTCACAACTGTCATTAGAAATTGATTACAGGCAACATCGCGGGCGCCCTCCTCCTGTTACGGGGGCCGGGGTCCTGAGTCTGAAATACGCGGAAGTGACAGGCGGAAGCAGCCTCGACGGAAGCGGGTTCGGTCTGTCAGCGGAGGAAAAAAATCACCGAATCTGACACAAAGCGGGTCGATCCCAACACTCAGCTGCATCCGATCATCTCCCCCCTTCTCCCGGACACCGGCGGCCCGCTGCAATGATCCTGTTAGAGATCAATAACCGAATCATAGAGGAGACGCTGACGCTGAAGTTCGACGGCGCATCCAACGGGTGAGGAATCATTGTCGCACCTGGCTAGCTGCTGCTGCTAACTGCTAGCTTCCCCATTTCTGTCGAGGCGTCGCCTGCATTGAATGAAGCGGCAGAGGGAGAAAACCCCCCCCACCCCTGGCTTTTAGCACAAGTTAGCGAGGTGGTGTGTTAGTCAATAAAACGTATTGAAATACAGGGGGAATTAGCTTAGCGAGCTAACGTGACTGGCTAGCCCGGAGCTGGGGTGTGTCTGCACGGTCGGTGTTGTGCCAAAAATGTCACCACAATGAATCCGACCCCCCCTCCCCGGGCGGAAGTGAAATAGCCAAAACATCTCAGGTGCAATACAAAATGACCTCATAAATACCGAGCATGACGCATAACATGTTTTCAAGAGGATGCAGAAGGGAAATAGTCGCTAGCTTGAGTGTAATCGGGCTAATGCTTGAAGCTAGCTTGGCAGAGGAAGGAGGAACTGGTGTCAAAGCACACACTACTTTGCATTAGTGACATTTCTCCTGCGTTTAAAAATGGATTAAAGTATTTTCATCACACGGAAGCACGTTTTCTACTGAGTCTGAGTCACAGCATGATGACAGGAAGTGCAAATGTGCCTCATTAATTACAGTCCCCCATTAGGCCTGTTTTTCCACATTGAACTCGGTGGTTCCTTCTACTAAATCCCATTTATTTGCTTTGCACTGAGGGCAGCTCTGCGGCCACCATCGCCCCCCCCAGCTTCCGCATTCCTCCAGTCAAGCTGAGTCAAGCCTGGGCTCAGCTGAGCTGCAGCTGCTCCCCGTGCAGCCTGGACATGTCTCTGCAGCATCCACCTTTTAGAGAGTCTGCGTTCATCCTGTGCAGCCCTCAGATAACACACTGTGCACTTGTAAAAGAAAGAACACACAATCGAGAGGATTCATCAAGAGGAGTGAACACAAGTCACTCGGATGTAAACATCAATATTAAACAAACACAGACTGTCTCAGCTTGACGTCAGGTTTTTAACTTCCTGTGGAATCTGCTGCCACCAAGGATTATTGATTTGCAGGTTATTTTATATGGTATTAACTACTTGTTTGGTCTATAAAATATTCATTTAGTTTCATTACTTCTGTCAATGAGGTTTTGTTTATCAGCGTTTATTCGTTAGTTAATTAGCAAGTAACGACTACTCATCAATATCCCAATGTTGTCTCCTTGCAGAACCAAACCAGAGGCCGTCGATGTGACGTTTGCAGGTGAGATTATCTGACACATTATGAAACACTTGAAACCCTCTGATCAACCAGTGGCTTGAACAGTGAGGTGGTAGACATTGACATTATCCTTATTTCTAAGCAGAATTGAGGTTACTCTGTACAAACTGTGTCAGTGTGAAAAGATGCTGTTATTTTAGTGGATTGTTATTTCTTCATTTGAGCTTTGTGGCCAGTGTTTGGTGCAGAAGCTGGAAAACAATGCATTAGGGACTTTGTCTGTTATGAATCACCTGACGTTCGTCTCCGCTGCAGACTTCGATGGCGTCTTGTACCACATCTCCAACCCCAATGGGGAAAAGTCCAAACTGATGGTCAGCATCTCCCTGAAGTTCTACAAGGAGCTGCAGGAGCATGGGGCTGATGAGGTAACACACACACACACACACACACACACACACACACACACACGAAGGGGAAGTTGCAGAAACAAAGATTCTGTGAAATGTTCATTGTCAGAAATGGGGGCCCCCCCATCTGTCAATTCTTTGACTTCCTTCAGCATGTGCACACACGTTTCTGCAATTCCTGGGAAAACATTAGAACATTTGTTGTTGTACTTGAGGAGCTGAAATGTTCATGAGTTATTGACCTTAAATTAGATTTTAAAACTCTTTCTGACACTAAAAAAACAGGTGATCTCAGGTAAACGTTTGATTTCAGCGATGAACTTTCACTTGAGTTGAGCTTTTGACATCAGAACCTGCAACAGTGAAACTGTGAAAAAATTCAAAGCAACAATGTTTTAACTTGGTTTCTGTCTGGTTTTGGAGTCAATCTGATATAAAGCGGTGTCCCAAAGAAACAGAATTGGATCATGATTGACATGATATCTACACACACACTCACTCAAAAACACGCCTCTTTAGCGTTAGAGCGCTGTTCTTCCATGTAAGGAAGAAAGCAGCTGCTGAGGCTTGTGGTAGAAACAGGAAGTGAATTTGTGTGTCTCACTTCAGGTGAGGAAGTGCTGACTGCGAGCTGCAGCCACTGTGTGCGTGTGTGTGTGTGTATGTGAATGTGCAAATGTGTTGGCGTCTGCCCAGCGTCTTCCGTCATTGTTCCTTAAAGCTCAAGAGCCGAGGGATGAGAAAACGGCTCGGCAGCGTCACAGTCACTTGTTTATTCTCACACATTCTCATCGGTTCTCAGCTGATATATTTTGCTTCGCTGAAAAGTTGCTCAGTTTAAAAGGAAAAAGAAAAACCTAAGAGAAACTGTCTTTTCACTTTTGTTATCGTCGGCACTCCTGAGCTTGATTTGCATATTGACTCCAAGTCGACCTCAGCTCATTCCACAATGACAGGTATCCATTAAAGTTGAGGCCCCTTGTCGTAAATATACCCCCTTCAATTACCTGCAGAGGACACACACACACACACACACACACACACACACACACACACACACCCTCCTTCCTGCTGAATATTGTCTGTCTCTCCCTCTTTCTTTTGTTGGTGTTGACATTTCTCTGCTTTGAAACCAGCGGCAGAGTCCCCGAGGATTCCCACAGGCTGAGGAAATCAAGCAATTTTAAGAATCACAGGATGTTCTGAAAGGATGTCTCCGTACCTGTTGTACATTCTTTAGAAAGCACTTTAATCGTCGGTTCCCTGAAGTCTTGGGATTCTTTTTCTATTCTACAATCAAAGATTTAATATTTTTTAAAAGCATTTTAAAGCCCTGTTTATCTCCATTAAAATACTTTTGCTTTCATGTGACGCAAGTTTTTGTTTTTATGCGTCCATGCTGGAAACACCCGTTGTCTGTCTTTCCAATTCTTGTGAACACGATATCGGAAGATTAGAATTTCTTCAAATCCGGTACAAACGTTCACTGATCAAATGTTGGACTTACGGATGAACTGATTAGAGTTTGATGGTCAAAGGTCAAGATCATGGTGACCTCACAAACCCTTATTTGCCCTGTATATGCGTTATCTTAAGAGTGCCTGGAGATAATCCTTTCAAATGTGACAGACATTTTCAGTTAGACTTGCTCAGTTCAGATTTCAGTGAGCAAAGGACCTCACATGAGTCTGTGAAATAATGTTTGTTGATTGAAACTGCACTGGTTTGTGGAGGCGTACAACTGCAGTGGAGCAATTCTAGTGCATTTCATTTTTCTTTTGCTTTTGTTGTGTAGTTCCTCTGTGTGAAGTGCTTCTTTCTAAAACTGCATTTAGAGAAGTGTGATTAAAAATAAAGTTTTTTCATTTCAGCTTCTCAAGAGGGTCTATGGGAATTTCCTGGTGGCAGCAGAGGCTTGTAAGTTCTCAGAAACCTTCTGATCTCTTTTTTTAAAAATCAGTGACAACATCCTGAATTATGGTTTGAGACGTCAACTCAGTTCAAAGATTCTAACTGACAGGACATACGTGTGTCTGTGAGCCATTCAGCAGCTTTGTTCCCTTGCTTTCTTTATTAGTTTGTGGCCGCTCACAATAAGTGTGAAATTAAAAGTGCTGACTGACTATAATCTTCCATCGTCTTCCCTTAAGGCTACAACGTGTCCCTCGTCTACGACCTGGACGCGCTACCAGCCAACAAAGATGACATCGTCCACCAGGCGGGGATGCTGAAGAGGAACTGCTTCGCCTCCGTATTCGAAAAGTACTTCAAGTTCCAGGAGGAGGGCAAGGAGGGCGAGCAGAGGGCCGTGGTCCACTACAGAGACGATGAGTCCATGTACGTTCAAAGCTTTCGGTTTCACGTGTCGTCTGGAGGCAGACGGGCAGAGCTCGGTTTTCAAATGGTCCTAATTCCTCAACGGGGCTTGAGTTTTGAATTTAAGCTTGAATGTCTCGTGTAAAGGCTGCGAGAAACCTTAACATGTTGTTTTGGGCTTTCAGGTCCTCTTAATGATTTTTTGTGCTAATCATCATGTACCTGCCTGACATGTCTCATCTTCTCAGGTATGTGGAGGCCAAGAAAGACAGAGTGACAGTTGTGTTCAGCACGGTGTTCAAAGACGACGACGATGTCATTATCGGAAAAGTCTTCATGCAGGTTTGTTAGTTACATGTAATTACCCTGTAATTAGTTACATTTTTTGCAGTTACATGTAATTGCAACCTCTTTTACCTCTTTTTTTAATGTACGTACTTGTGTTCACATCAGCAACAATACTACGATATCGATTACACGGTTTCACTTGTTCACAAACTCCTACACACGCGAAAACATCTTTAATCCGACACTGTGCGCTCACGCTTTCTGCGAATAGGAGTTCAAAGAGGGTCGGCGAGCCAGCCACACTGCCCCCCAGGTGCTGTTCAGCCACAGGGAGCCGCCGCTGGAGCTGAAGGACACAGACGCCGCCGTCGGGGACAACATCGGATACATCACCTTCGGTCAGCATCAAAACACGTCCCCTTCTTCTTCGCCTGTAGTGAAAACATGAATAGTTTCCTGATTTTGTGTTCATGTGTGTGCTTTGTCGTGACTCCTTCCAGTTCTGTTCCCACGTCACACCAATGCCAATGCCAGAGACAACACCATCAACCTCATCCACACCTTCAGGGACTACCTGCACTACCACATAAAGTGCTCCAAGGTCAGTGCAGTGAGCAGGGGCACAACACAAACAAACCACCTTTAACAAACTAACATTTTGAACCATTTTTGCTAGTTTATGGAATATTTGTAGCTTAATTTATCATGTTTGGGGCACATTATCTGTTCTTTTTCGTGATACCTTCAGGCCAGAGTTTAGCTCTCACGGTCTCATGAGAAGATTTGGCCTCGGGTTACCGCTTTACGGCCCCTCATAAATATCACGGAGGCACCGTAAAGTCTGCTTTAATTAGAGGTAACAGCGACTCATGATGTCCTCCTCTGTAATGGTACGTTCTGCTCATTACCTTCTATACAATAGAAAGTCCAGCCACAGGACGGAAGGTCCCACTTGAAGAAAACTCGCTCTGCCACCTTCACACTTCTGTGTGTGTGTCTGTGTGTGTGTCATCAAAGCCAGTTTTTTGGGATGGTTTACATTCGAGAGGCGCGTGTTTGTGTTGTTTCGTAAGCATCCGCTGCTCAGACGGCAGATAATGGATCTGGATGTTGGATGTTTGCGCCTCAGACATGAGGGAGTCAGCGTGGGTGTCACGATGGACGGATTTATGGCCCAGTGTGGGTGGTTTCAACTGTCAAAATGTCAAGATACATCCCCTGTGCCAAACACTGCATCTGATGATGAAACGAATAAAGCCAGACTTATTTAACAGATGAGATTAACTTGTGATTCATGTCCACGTCTCTTCCGCAGGCGTACATTCACACACGCATGAGGGCCAAGACGTCAGAGTTCCTCAAGGTGCTGAACCGTGCTCGACCCGACGCCGAGAAGAAGGAGATGAAGACCATCTCGTAAGCAGCCTCTCGTCTCCTCGTCTTGTTGACACCCGTGTCTTGTTTCCATGTTTGGGTTAAAGTTGTCAGCTCTTCCACATCCTGACCGATTTTCATTCCTGTTGCAGAATATTCTTCTCTCTAATCTCACACGCACACACACTACACACTACACACACTCTAAGAAAAATAATATCAAATTAAAGACACCTCTGACGGGATCTCATGAGGAAGAAGGTCCAAACAAACCAAACACGATGGAGTGGGACAACTTGCTCTATCTGTAAAGATGCTTTGCGGAGATACAAAACAAAAGCAGAGGAAAAGAGTCTGGATCAGCTCCAGCTCTTCTGTCCACCACACTCCTACACTAGCTTTTTTTTCGAGGTTGCTATTTTCCAAGCTCCACTCATCCCTCTCGTGGTTTCTGCTCGGAGACGACTGACGCTGCTGCAGCTCATTGTTGAATCATGAATGTGTTTTGCAGCTGAAAGCAGAACATGGCCCGATTTAGACCTCAGATTACACCATCTCTGCATTTTCTCACATGGAAGTATTTCTCTTGGCTTTACGAGTCGACTGCAATCTGCAGGGTTGTGTGTTTTTGAGGTGTGTGGCTGCCGTGTTTGAAGTGAGTCAGGGAGGATATTATTTTTTTTACAGCTCTCCACCTGACTAAAACCTCCCTTACAACCACAAATACTGTGTTAGCCTTGTAGCGCTGAAATAATTGTGGGAGTTGACACCGTCTTAACACAGAGAGTCTTTGTTCTCTGGTTAATGTGTCACCGGAATCTGTGGGGATCCTCCGTGCTCGTCATGTTTTGTGAGTTTCGAAGAGGGAGAAACATGAATCACAGGTTTGGCGTCAAGCTACAAAACAAACATAAACCGGAAAAATCAAAGCGTCTCTGAAATAATTGAACCGAAATGGAAGTGTCAGTCACACATTGTTTGACGAAGATGTGACCCAGACCTCTGGCACTGATCTGTATCATGTTTAATAGCCAAGTGTGTTGAGGTAAGGAAGAATTTTCCAGCTCGAGGGCCAAGACGAACACAAGGCTGATTGTTGGCGTTTTCACGGATTCAAAATAGTTAAGAAATTGATGAAAGGAACTTTTTCGATGCGTCTTTGTTTGATTTGTCTTTTTCTTTAGTGGAAAGACCTTCTCCCGCTGAGGCTGACCCCCATCAGAGAAACCCAACCCCCCTGTGGACACGCCCCCAACGCGCCACGCTTGAGACTCAACGCCACATCGGACAGGACGTCAGGATGCCTCGAAATGTGCAAGACCCCACCCCCCCCAAAAAAATGTGTCCAGTCTTTTTTTTTTTTTACGAATAATAATGTTGGCTCCACTTAGAGGAAGCCAAGGCTCAAGATAAATGGAAAAACGGGCATTCCCTGCTTTGCATAGTTAAAGAGAATTATTAGTCCTATATAAATATATATATGAAAAAAAAGAAAATTTTTGATACGATATCTTTTACTCCATTTGGTACTCTTGCTTGCCCCCCCCCCCCAAACCCTCACCATACGATATTCATGTTCCGGATGATTTCAGTCCTCCCTTCCTCTCTGTGCCGTCATGTCGTCTGTACCATTGTCATTTGAAAAAAATAAAATAAATCACTCTTACAAAAAAAAGCATTGCACGTGTCTGTGTTGACTCATAATGTCATTTGTCATTTTTATCAATCCACACATTATCTTTCCTTTGACGCAGATTTACAAGAGAATCTTTCTTGCATTATAAATGTTTATAATTCAGTTATAAGGCTCTTAGAATGTTTTATGAAGATGTTGCATATTTGTAAGATTTCAAGTGAACATACACTGTTTTGGCTTTTGAATATATCGCCTCAGGTTAAGGATTACATGGTTCTCTATTGGTTGTTGCTGTTGATATAAACACTTGTGAAAAACAACCTTGTTTTTGTAATATATGTTTAAAGTTTATTCTCTTTTCAGAAGTCTACATCTCTACTTACAGATGTTTCAAATATTTATTATTCCAAAAATGTATTTCTTGCATTGTCTGCTCATTTCCTGAGTTTGTCTCCCAGGCAGGTGGAAAGCATGTTGTGTGCATGTGGTTCATGGCGGCTGTTACTATAAATATTCTATTATAAACACGTTATTCATCAGTCAAAAGAGAAGAAAATGATTTTTTAAAGTTGTTTTTCAAGCATAAATGCAGAACATGGGACAGTTTCAGTTTTTCTAATGTGTGACTTTGCTGTTTTTCTAAATGTTGATTGAGTATTTGTGGGTTTTGAACGACTGGTCGGACAAAACGAGACGTGATGGTGATGTCACCTTGTGTTGTGGGATATTATTATGAAAGTTTTCTGACAATTTACAATCAAAACCATGAAGTTATATAATATAGTAATTATATTATAATAATAAAAGTTCATACATTTAAATTTTGGCAAAACATAGTGTCTGCTTTATCAAAGTAGCTGAGCCACCCCACAGTTTATGGTAATGTTATGATGAAAAACGAAAAAACAATATGATTCACTTTTGGCAACAAATGTCTTTATTTTCTGACATCAGAGAAAACAAAATCTCGTAGAAGCTTTTCAGGTTTGGCAGCAGCAGTCGGTTAATAGGAAACTTGGCTGATTGACAGAAAACCTTTTAGCTTTTTAAGGTCAAGTGTTTGCGACTTCACCCTCCGTCTTGGGCTTATCTTCTTCCTTCTCGGAATCAGAGGAGGAAGAAGAGGATGAGGAGGAAGATGATGAACCCTTCTTAGTTTTGGTCTTGGTTTTCTTTTCGGTTTTGCCTTTTGGTGCATTTGGAGCCTCTGCGTTATTGGCAGCGACTTCCTCGGCCTTGGTGGGCTCTCCTCCAGCAGGAGGGGTGGATTTGTTCGCTGGGTTCTTCTCTTTCTTCACAGCGGCTTCTTCTTTCACTTTCTGCTGCTTCTCCGGCACCTGGTTGTCAGGCTTTGGCCGTTCTGCAAACAAGAAGATGAGTCAGATTTTACGAGCTTTAGGCAAATAACTGTGTTTATCTTCCCTTTGGTCCCTCTGCCTTTCTTTTAATTCAGTGGGCTACTGCTAGAAATCAACAAGTCCCCGAGTTTGTTGGAAACAGGACAAATGACATTGGGTTAAATTGGGTGTGTTTGCAAGTGGTTACAGGGTGAAATGTGAAAACAACACTAGAACATTTTGGAAATATGCCTATTTGCTTTCTCGCGATGCTTTGGACTCTCATGTCCAACGAAGACGCTACAACTAGTTACAACCCAGTTTTAAGCTAAACTAAGCAATCATTTCTTGTGACTCTTGGCAAGAAAGCAAACACGCACACTTCACAAAACTATTCCTTAAATCAAGAGTGATGTGAGGGTTAGTGTTCATGCATTAACTCTGCACACAACTCCATCAACCTTGCTGTTGATTCAAAAAAGAACGGAAAGGTGTAAACCACGTGATTTACAATTTACAAGACCAAACTGAAACCTGATCTTTCTTGGCAAAAACAAGCTGGAATCATTATGATCTTTTTATATCAGCTGGATGTGTAACTTACCGCTGTGAACTGCGTCCTCTAAAGAGAACTCCAAGCTGTCAGGGGAGAAGAGGATAAGTATGCTAAAGTATGTAGGGGAAAAAGGTCTACCGTATTTTTCTTTTCCTATGTGTTGGGGTGTGTTTATGCCAAAAGAAACGGGACTGGCTGTAGCTTTGAAATTTATCGTATTATCGTGAACATTTTATCAATCTTCTCATCTAACTGTGTATTTCTCAACACGTTAAACTCAATTGGTTGTAGTGACGAGCAACCATCACGTTTCCCACCGTTTACAACCATCATTATCCCTCTCCGACCGTCCTCACCTCTCAGGGTCAGTGGTCATCCCGAGGATCAGCTGCTGGTAGCTATTGATTTCCGACTCCAGCTTCATCTTGACGCACAGCAGGTTCTTGTTGTTGTCCGCGTGGTGCTCCACCTGCGACCTCACCTTCTCCAACTGCGCCGACAGGCTCAGTATCCCCCCGTTGAGAGGGACCAGGCATTGACCGTACTCCATCTCGGTGTTCCTCTGGCTTTCCTCCAGGTTTCGGATCTGAAAGGAGTAATATACCAATGATGTACAAACTTCGAAGAACACATAATAGGTTACAGTGAACTTTTACATCATCATAGCTTGTTGATCCAGGTGGTTTGTCAGACTACAGTGAGACGGACCAAGAGTTTGTCTGGATTAAAGTAGCAGGTTCACAGTGTAATGACAGGGGAGTCAGGAAGTTTGTGAGACAGGTATCCTGTGGGGGGGGGGTTTAGCATTCCTGACATAAAGATATTGTGACATAAATATTTAGCTTCAAGGGTTTTTGGGGACTTTGGGTTCTGAGTGGGATCTTTTATTTGTCAGATGTCACAACCTTTTACAAAACACTCACACGTCTTGAGAATGGGTTATGAACACTTTGCATATTGGTATTGTTTGGTTCCAGGGGATTTCTCTTTGTTCTAGTCCATTTCGTGTTGTGTTTACCTTGCTCTGCAAACTCTGGATCTTAATTTCCAGCATTTGTTTCTGTTTGAGCAGATCCTTGTGCTCTGACTTTCCAGAATGCAGGACCTCCACGTTTTGGGCCTCCACCACCTTGATGTTGTCAAACTGGAGAGAGGGGGGACAAGATGAACATGGTGACATCAACAGGGGGAGGTAGGGAGGAGATAGAAGGACAGCCTGCAGGTACTGTACCTTGCTCTGGTACCAATCGTCAGTGTCCTTTAGGTTCTTCTTGGCCAGTTTATCGTACTGGCCGCGGATCTTGTTGAGATTATCGGCCAGTTTGGAATTCTGGGAGTCAATCTCGACGATAACCTCAGAATCCTTGATCTTCTCACACAGGCCATTCACGTCCTGCAAGAGCCACAATTGCAATTTTGCCTCACATCTCACATCTCAATCTTAAAAGTGTGTGTGATTTATGTTTTAGTTTTGAAGCCTCACCTCTTTGTGTTCTCGCTTGAGGCGCTGCAGCTCCTCCTTCACCAGGTCAGTCTCCTTCTTCGTCTGCTCGCAGTTCAGCCTGGTGTCCTCAGCCGTCCTCTTCAGATCCTCCAAGTCGTTTTCCAGTTCCTTGCGGGCCTTTTTCTCATCTTCCTCCCTGCAAACAGGAGAAACAATCCAAGAGTGATGCACAAATACTCACTTCATCCAAAATTGTGGTTGTAATTATTCTGCAGACCAAATCCTACTTGTTCTGGAAGTCCTGGTTGGCCAACTTGGTGTTGTCAATCTGGAGCAGCAGCTTGGCATTGTCCATGGCGATATCTTTGATCTAAGGAGAAAAATGCAGGATGTATATTAACAGGAATATTTCAATGGTCTCTTATTTCAAATAAAAGTACCTAAGTTATTTATTTATTCTTAGAATCTGATGACAGACCTTGTTCTTGAGCTCATCCAGGGGTTTCTCGGTCTCATCCCAGTCTCGACCCTCAGGTGTCTTCCTCTTGGCCAAAATCTCATCGATCTGCTTCTCCAGGTTGTCGTTCTCCTCCCTCAGCTGCTTCACCCTGTTCAGGTATCCGGACAGGCGATCGTTGAGACCCCGCAGAGTTTGCTTGTCATCTGCGGGGGCTGCGGTCGCTGCGGGAGCGGCTGGAGCTGCAGGTGTGGCCTGAGCTGCAGGTGCGGGGCGCGGGGAGTCCTTCTCCGGCTCGTTGCGCAGGACGTTGCGCAGCCCCTGGAGGCTCGCCACGGACGCCCTGGATCCCCTTCCCCCGGCTCCACCGAACATGCTGGCGGAGGTGTTTGAAGGCATGACTGCAGCTGGATGTCAGAGAGCTCACACGGACTGTATTTCAGCTGGGAGAGTCACCTGATGGAGGCAAAGGATGCAGGTAGGTTTTATACCTGCTTTTTACGCACGAATCCGCCCCCCAGTGGTGCCATTGGCTCCCAGTGCCCAACAACACTCCTGACAAACTGGCTCACACTGGAAATTCAAGTATTTCATGTTGACTTTTTCCTATTTCTCACTGTGATGTGCACTTGTCCTCTTGTGATTGGACACATGGGGAGCAGTGGCGAGGTGATGGGTGGTCCCTGTCCGGTTTAAAAGCAGCTGCTGCGGGGAGCTGTCGGTGCCTTCACCGCTCGTTCCTCCAGCATCTACACCTCCAGCCTCCAGCATGTCTCAGCCCAGAGATTACAGCAGCCAGACCTACTCCCCAGGGGGCAAGGGCCCGGCCAGGAGTCAGCCCACCAAGATCAACCCCTCCGGTAAAACCAGGGAGAAGGACGACATGGTGGGACTCAACGACAAGTTCGTCCAGCTGATTGACAAGGTCTGTAAATCACAGTGTCTGATCTCTGCAAGTGATCCATCAGTTATTGATAACAGTAATACTACTACTACTACTACTACTATATTACTACTACTACTACTACTGCTGCTGCTGCTGCTAATAATACACAAATAACTTAAATATTTAGGAAAATTCTTAACTAAAGCAACGATGTTCTCTTTATTGAAACAGGATTAGAATAGATAAAATATTTTAGACAAAGTAAAAAAGTAAATAATAGTATTCTAAAATATTGAAGTGATGTGAAAAATATTAAATACATTAAAATTTTTTATTTCAAACAATGATATAAGATACAAATAATAATAATAAAACAATACAAATTAATTAAATCAGGCAATCAAGACACACTATGTTTTGCCAGTTGATTATATGTATGTATATATGACTGATCCCGGAGCGTGGCTCAGTCTCACGCTCTGAGCTGTGAACCATTCTGTCACCTGAGGCCATGAGAAGTACTTACAAGGGTCTTCACTCGTAAAAAACTCAGGGTTTAAAGGAATCTTTGGTTTTTGAGTAAAAACAACAGATGTAATTACATTTGGTTCACAGATTAAACACTCCTTTAATCTCCTCGTCTCTCTACATTCTTTCTCGACAGCAAACATGATAACAGGCTACGCACATAATTTCAGTGAGCAAAAACATCCTCACCTGTCATTATCAACATGAACCACATAACATGTAAAACCTCAGCTGCAGCACAACATAGCAGAATGGGACTTTTTTAAAATTTGAGCTTAAGTACATTTGTTTCCCTCCGCCTCAGGTGAAAAACCTGGAGGACGAAAACAAGAAGCTGGACACGAAGATGAAGATCCTCAAGGAGCAGGAGGAGTACGAGGGGAAGGTGGACGACATCGTGAAGCAGCTGGAGAACGAGCTGGAGCAGCAGATCGAGACCTTGCTCCAGGACCAGGACAAGCTGCAGGACGAGCTGATCAAGAACCAGGACGAGGTGGAGGACACCAAGAGGAGGTCAGCACCTCACACTGGGGGGGGGCTATAAGTGAATGGGAATATGAGAATGAGCAAGATCATTCATTCAGATGATTTAAATGGGCACAAATGAAATGTTCACCCTTTATTTTCACTTGGTCTCAGGTATGAGGACGAGTTGCTGAAGAAAGCTGATGTGGAGAATGATTTTATCGTCAGCAAAAAGGTACCGTGAGCCACTTAATTAACACTTAATACATGCTGTATTTTATCTATATCAAACTGCTAAGTACTATATTTTGAAATATGATATTTTGGAGGCAAATTCCTCATGTTACCATATTGGTATTCATATATTTATACAAACAGGATGTAGATGAAGGTCACTTGGAGGAAGTGACTCTGGCCCTGGACCTGGAGGACCTGATGGGAAAACTGGACTTCCTCAGGATTGGCTATGATGAGGTAATAATGGGGTTTATTTTATTTTTTATTATTCTCTCCTTTGTGGTTTTCTACTTAATGTACATTAAAAAGGTTATACATTCTAACATATGATATTGTACAGCAGTGATTCCCACCCTGGGGGTTTTAAATGACAATTAAAGGTGCAGTGTGTAAGATTTAGGTGAAATTGATCTATTGGGACAAAATGAATATAAAATTATTGTTTTCACTTGTGTGTTTCATCTAAATTGTATGAATTATCTTTACCCTAGAATGAGCCCTTTATATTTAAAGACTTTATATTTACATCAGGAGCGGCTCCTCTCTACGGAGGCCGCCATGTTTTTTAGGCTACACAGGTTGTCTGTCAAGGGGAGGGTGAGGTGAGGGGTATTCAGCTGCAACATGCAACTTCACCACTAGATGTCACTAAATACTACTCACTGAACCTTTAACACCAAAGAATGAGGATGAAAGAACAATATTTTTCGTGCTCGTGTCTGCCCCCTGCAGGAGATCAAGGAGCTGGAGTCCCTCGTGCAGAACAAGACGGTGATCCTGCCCGACAACAGCAAGCGGTCTCTGGACATGAACGAGATCGTAGAGAACGTCAAGAATCAGTACGCCGAGGTGGCCAACCGCACCAGATTGGAGGCCGAGCAATGGAACCAGAGGAAGGTGAGGAGGATGATGCTAAAACATCTGTACAATAATAACAATAATAACAAGATGAACTCAGTGATAGCTTTTTTGAGCTTGACAAAGTTTGATATTTTCTTTTAAATCTCAGTTACTACTAAATATCTTTAAAACTTATTCTACATCCTAATCCTCAACATTGTTCACATTTCCCCACACAGATAGACGCCATGGTCCAAACTGCAGGACAGCGTGAGCAGGACGTGCGTGATTTAAAGAGGGAGATCTCAGACTTGGTTCGCCACATCCAGAGGCTCAACGGTGACCTGGAGGCTCTCATGAGGAAGGTTAGAAAATCACATAGACGCAAAGTTCGATTTCAGTTGTCTTCATCCAAGCAGCCTTCAGCTCCTCTTCCTCTCTCTGTAGGAAGAGTCTCTGAGGAAGGACATCGACGGCATGCGTGACGAGGGCGACAACAGCCTGCAGAAGGCCCGGGAGGACATCGCCCAGCTGGAGGAGGCCCTGAGGCGGGCCAAGCAGGACTTGACCGGGCAGATCCGCGAGCACCAGGAGCTGATGAACCTGAAGCTGGCGCTGGACATCGAGATCGCCACGTACCGCAAGCTGCTGGAGGGCGAGGAAGAGAGGTATGACAACATCGGTGTTTGGTGTATTCACTCGTTAATAACACGATTCATTGATTCTCGCGCTAACCACTGTCTCTGCTCCATCCCTGTGAAGAATGCACGGCCTGATGCGCCACACAGGTGAGAACCTTTTTCTGAAATCATAAAAAAGCATAAAAACTGTGAAATACAAAGAATATTGATGTTTATTTCTGGGTTTTATTGTTGCATGTTGGTGTTTACAGTGGTTACCAACCTTAGTAATAATAAGGTTTGCCTTCTATAACATATGATAAAAATATACAATATACAAATCTAAGATCTAATGAATAGTTGAATTAAAAAATGGACACATAAATCTGTATCTATTCAATACGTCACATAATTCTCATGATTGATTGATGTATCGTGTCCCACTAAAATCAAACCTCTCTTTCAATCAGGTATCTAAAAAACCAACCAACCAATCCAAGTCCTTACCTGCACGCAGACACTCACCTGCCCGAGAAGCTGCCCCAACCCACCGCCTGCGGACCCCGCCTCCAAGAAGCGCCTGCTCATCCGGGTGGAGGTGGAGTCGGGCAGGGTCGTGTCGGGAAGCTCCCATTACTCCGACAGTTGAGCGGGGCTGTCCGTCACCGCAGAAATTACCTGATATCCGCAAAATGTGAATTCAAACATGGTTGGATCAATGAAACTCTTTCATCCGCAGCTTCTTGGGAGGTTTTTTCGCAGAATTTGTGCTTGAACTTGGAAACTTTTATGTCAGTGCTGTGTTTTTCAGCCTTTCTTATCGTGTGGTGCTCTTTGGTGGAATCAATGTATTTCCTCTACATTTGTGAGCAAAATAAGAATAAAATATTGTCTTTGTGCAGCAGAAAAATCACCCGACTCTTTCTTTGGAATGAATGAAATATGGAAATTGTGGGATCAAGCAGATGGTCAAAGGAATGTTTCTGTTCTGTTGGTCTTCATCTGTATTTCCTCACATGTTTATCTTCTCATCCCTTGTGAGTCTGGAAGAAAACATATTTAGACTGAAAGTGCACTGGTTGACGGAGGCGTACAAATACCGGGAAGTAATTCTAGTCTTAGCCAGAGATTGATGCCACTCATATGTAGCTTATCTTAGCATTGGAAAGGGGCTTTAATCATTTTGAATGTCAGACAATTACATAAATGTGCTAAAGACAGAGACAGTGTTTGTTCAGAGATTTGTTTTGATACAGAGGAGAGGAGGTGGAGCCTCATCCAGTTTCCTCCTCCTCTTCTCTGTCTTCCTGACATGAACACAATGCTCTGATGTGGAAAACACACTGGTACACGGCTGTTCAGCCACATGACGATGTCACATACGTCCTAATGTCCCACAACAGGTCAGACCTTGTTTCGCCGTTTGACTCGATTAAAGGCCGCTTCTCCTCCTTGACTTAATTGCCGTCTGTCCCTTTTTCCACCCACATGCTCTGTGCACACGATTTAAAATCACATTTTGCTTTGGGAAGAACAAATGCCACGACACATTCTGCCTTTAATGACATTAGAAAATCGAAATCTCATTTTCCTCTTTGAACACAGACGTTCCCCTGACACACGAGCCTGCAACAGCTTTTGACATGCCTCCAACTTTTTTATCGAAATGTGACTGAAAGTGGAAACTCATAACTCTGTGGATCCTCAACTTTGACTTTCAGATGGTTTTCCCTTCATGTTTCTTTTCCGGCCTAATCTCCTCATGTCCCGTAGATGTATTACGGCCTGTGGATGCATCCCCTCTCCCCCTTTCTCCTCTTGCATGCCAGTATATAGATAAACATTGGTGAGGGAAGTAGGAGTAAACATTGCAGGCAGGGGGGGGGGGTTGACAGATGGAGAAAATTTACGAGAAGTGATACTGATGTGCAGAGCAGGTTTGTCTCTGAGCTTTATTGTTTTATTTAACCTTCCTGCATGATGTTATAGTTACATTTCAGCTTGCTTGTTGTTCACCCTCTTGAAAATCATTTTTTAAGATTTTCTTGCAACAAGGACACCATTGAAAAGGCTAACACCAACATACAGGCCTATTTGGACATTTTTAAAGAGCATTAATATAAAAATGAGGCTCTGCCCCCTCATAGACAAGAAGAATCTGATCGGTCTGCTGGTTACAGGAAAATCTGTCTGGCAGGAAATCCCAAAATCATTTTGAGAGGATAATGGATTCAAAATCTGGAGGCAAACATTTAAATTCATCACCATCAAACATTGTGTAAATTAGCCAATGAGCTCTTATGTTAAATAAATATGTGTTATTAGGTTTATTCAAGTGTAAGTTGTGCGATAATCTGAAACAAAATGTTCATTTTCTTTGCTCGTTGTTCCAACATATTGTACAATTTCTATTTTAAAGGTGCACTGTGGAGGTTTTGCAGTTTCAACAATGTTACTTATTTTTTAATCTCTGGAGCTCAAACCATTTTCTGATGCCCCCAGAAAAACATACATTTAAATAATTAAGTTAATATCATAGAAGTGTGACGTTGTCATTTGGTCAGGGGCCCTAAAATATATTGTGAAAGAAACAAAGACAATGTGTTTTAATTTTGTAAATAAATATTTCCCCTCTCGGCCGACTGTGTGCATGCAGTTCATCATCATTTCGTGCGGATTTATCTTCATAAATATTCAGAATCATTCGTGTTTTCTCAGACCGCCACCTCCTCTGACGCCTGCGTCTTTCTCCACCTGTCTCTGAGTTTCTGGAGAAGTTTGTACGCCGGCTCCGTGTACTGCTTGTTGGCCAGGCCGAGCACCAGTGGCACCACGGCCATGCTCCCGATGCCAGTGCAGGACAGCACGATGTGAGCGGTGGAGTTCCTCTTGGTGTCGCTGAGCAAGACGGCGACGCAGACGTGCATGTAGATGAGGTAGGGAACCCAGCAGGCGAGGAAAGTCAGCGACACGGCCACCACGCAGCGAGTGTACCGCAGGTTCAGCCTCTGCTCCTGGTACGAGGCCTGACTGCCCCGATCCACCGAGCGATGGAGGCGGCAAATGTCCTTCAGCTGGCCTCGGGTGATCCACAGGACACGGCCAGTCATGGCAGCGATGGTAAGAATAGCAGGCAGGACGAGTCCATACACCTCTAAGTAGATGAAAGCGTTGGGGAATACTCGCCGGTACGAGCAGCAGGTGGTTCCATTTGTTGAACAGTTTGAAAGTAGGGTCAAATTTTGGCTACCTGCACAACAACAGCCGTTCCAATCTGGTCCTGTCCAGTTGTTCCACCCGAAAGCAGGTAGACATGCGTACAGAAGCGGAGGCACCCACACCACGAGCAACGCTAGAGGAAAGCTGCGATGCATCCACAAGTTATTGTAATGCAGGGGGGTGACAATGCAAATGTAGCGCTCGTAGTGCACCATTACCAGGTTGAAGAGGAACGCCAAGAAGAGGAAGTTTGGAAATATGTGCGCCACCAAGCAGGAGCTGAAGCTCAACTCCCGGTTCAGGCCCATGAGCGGTATGAAAGGCAGCGCCACACCCGTGCACATGTCCGCCACCAGCAGGCTGAGGAAGAAGTAGTTGGGCGTGTTGTGGAGCTGGCGGTTCCAGGCGATGCCCAGGATGATGACGAGGTTGGCCAGGATGATGGAGGTCGACAGCGGCACGGTGATGGCATAGATGAGCTGCTCCCTGGAGAGGCCGAAGAAGGAGTCATTGTCGTCCATCGCGATTGGAATCTGGAGACTTGCTCACATTCGCAGCCCGGCACCACTCCCATTAAGGTGCAGCTACCCTGCAGAGAAACACCGTCATAACTGGAGTAAATGAGGAGACTCTGTCCAGAACAGGACCAGGAACTAATATCCAAAATGACCTGAGCTCTTCCAGAAGCTTATCCAGAAAAGGGCATATTGTAGGATGAAAGGATAAAGGGATAAAAAAAGATGTCCTTGTTCAACTTTGCTGAAATTGGAAAAAGATGGAGGGAGAATGGAAGAAAGGAGGAAAAGCAGAAATGAGTTCCTTTCTATTTCACTTTCTTCCTTCACACAAATTCTGGTGTGAAACATTTCAAATATTGGGGAATCAGTTAGGTTTCGTTTTACCATTACACCAACGATTTGTTCCTGCGGCAACAGAACAATGAGAAGCAACACAACAAATAGCAAATTCTGCATGATAACATTTTAACGTGACATCTATTGCCCTTCTGTCCTTCCTGGGAGAGGGATCCCTCACTTGTTGCTCTCTCTGAGGTTTCTACATGTTTATAACCCTTTTAAAACGTTTTTTATGGCACCTTGTTAAAACCTATGAGGCAAATTGTGATTTGGGAATATGAGTTTTACAACAACATTTTGATTGATTGATTTTCTAGTAAAATCGTCAAGACAAACGACGCAGAATCCACAGAATTGGCTGAAGGAGGCAGTTTGTTGACCACTGAAACAAACCAAACCCGTTCGCTAACAGCCAAGAGCACATGTCAATGGACGTTCGGCTGCTGTCAATCAATAATTGATCAGCAGGGGACTCTGGGGTTACGCCGGCCTTTGTTTCTATTATAATGTAGAAAGTGATATCTTGAGGCAAATTTACCCCACCTACATTTAACACATAGTTTTATGTCAATTTGCTTTATGGTTCAGCTTTATTGTGTCTCCCTTTTTAGCTCAGTGCATATCTGCCATCGAAAGAGGATTATTGTAATAACAGTGCAACAATCATTTAAAACAAAGATGAACATCATATATGCAACTTTGAAATCAAATATTGCATCATATCAGTATTACCAGTATGCATATATATATATATTGAATATATATATATATATATAAAGGAGCAAACACCGATTTACAAGCAAACAAAACTCAGTGAAAGGAATTTTATGGTACCAAAGTCCTGTTCCAGTTTCAGTGAGTATTGTCTTAAAAGAGTCTTAAAAAGGTGTAAACATGCACAGGAACATGAATCATATTTATTCTGGCTTAGTTTTGTGTTTTCTGTCGACTCTCTTTCATTAAATTAGTTTTAAAGATATTTCCGGATTTGTCTTAGAATCAGAGGAAACTGAAAAGGGATAAAATACACATGATATCATCAATAATTCTGAACTCCGAACACTATCTATGATGTGATTTAATGAATATCAAGAAAAATATGTAATAATCTTTGCCTTTTTATGCACAAACTAGTAGTACTCTTACCTTTTGGGGATGCACAGTCCAGACATGTATCCTCTGCCAAAGGAAATTCAAGTAAAACCGAGTTTCTTATCACTCTCCTGTTAACTTTCCCCTGCATTTCATACCCACAGCCTGTGTCACCTCCACCACAAACTACAGGAGCTTCTATTATCAGTCAAAATCCCTTCGGTCCACTCAGCCCCAGCAGCCTTTCCCCACCACTGACTCCGAGAGAGACGCAGAGAGAGAAGCCAAGTGTGCGGCTGTTCCTCTCAGATACTTTAAAGGGGAAGTGCATACTGGAAAGGAGGAGGAGGAAGAGGAGGAGGGGAGTTATAGACTAATGTAGGTCTGTCTTTTCCTGAGGGGGGGTGACTGGATGAGACAGAAATGACCATTAACCCCCTCAAACTCTTACCTTCATTGGCCCCTTGCATATTTCTTGCCCCCACTGTCCAGGCCTGGAGTGCACATCCATGAATGGAAGACGACGATGGGAAGCCGTAATCGCCAGCAGCCTGAAAAAAGATAAGAACATTCCAGGTTAACGTCGGTGTTGGGCATGGCCTGTTGTTTGTCTTCACACTCTCCATCACGGCCCCCCCCAGACACTTCAAGAAGGCCCCCCGATATTTATCCTCTGCAGCGGAACAAAGCCCAGTTGGAAAATCACAACATGAAATTGTCTGAGAAAAATGTTGGAGGAATAAGTATTTGTTTGAATCTAACAGGAATAATCTTTTTTCTCATTTAACACAATAAAAGACTAGTTCTTGAAACTTGCCCCCCCTATGGATTTTAAAGGACCCACCTTTAATGTAGTCATTTGGGTGTTATAAGTATTTTTAGTAATTAATAAGATGCTGTCAGTTTATTTAAGTGTGAGTCCCGGCCACACTTTCCCCTAAGTAGGTTAAAACATAGGCTAAGATGTATTTGGCCCCTTTATTTGGCCCTGGACCGGCCTGAACATACACTTCCAACCTGTACCTGTATATAAGAGTTGTCACACACGTCTCATATTTAAACACAGCGTTGGATGGAAGGCCGGCAGGGACCTGTGTTCTTACCCAAACACGGGACCTTCACTGATAGCTGGGAGCCCAGATGGATGAGGTCCAGTCAGATAATGGTTTTAAACAGAGATGCACCCGAGAGGGAGACACTGAGCAGGGAGGACAGGCTGGACGTGAAACCACAACATCTTCAAACTACGCAGGAGGACAAGGAGCATGGTGGGTTTCCTGGAACACTGGCTCCCATACCACAGTAAATCAAAGATCTAATCTGGATTGTTTGTGCATAGCCTTGAAGTGGACTGTGTTGTGATTAATTAAAGGTGCACGGAGTCAAACATGGACCTCAACTGGCAAAGGAGATCAAACCTAGTGTTTGTTGATGTTATCCAGCAAGCTATCATTATTTAGAAAACTAATGTTATCAAACATTATCCATGGAAGCTAATGTTATCCTGCCTTGCCTAGTAAAGCTAATGTTCTAGTCAAGCTAACGTAATCCAATATTATCTAGTGATGCTAACATTGTATAGTGAAGCTTATATTGTATAGTCGAGCTAACGTTATCCAGTCTTTAACTTAACAAACTAATGTTATCTTCAGATAATGTTGACGCCGCTTTCTTGCTCCAGAAGATGCAGGACGTTGCCGTAATTCATTAAGGTAAGTAAATATATATTTATTTATTTTAATTAGTAGTTTATTACCTACAGATAAAGTAATTAAACTGAACTTCAACTCAATTTCAGGACATGTACATTGGACACAGAAAGTTTACCCTTCGGTAGACTATTACAGTTTGTATTTTTTATTTTCCAAACATGCCAGGTAAAAACCACGAGTTGTTTGGTGAATACTGAAATGTTTTCAATCATTTTGTAAAATGATTCAAGAATTTAACTCTGTCACTTTCAGGAATTACTGCATCAAATCTTAATCATATTTCTAATATCAGTAATTGTCCTGATCTGAGCAAATATTGTACAGAAAATGTCACCATGACCCTTTTCTGAAATAGATGCTTTGTTAACAGGCTTGTCACTTTCCTCCTCTTCCTCCGCACATGTTTACCTTGGCACTAACATCTGCTGTCAGCGCGGCGGCCCGCAGAGAATACGAGCTCCAATTTAATAGATCAGACTTTAGCCCCGTCAAGGTCTAAAAGGTGATTCTCCTGTAGACCACTCCTCGCCTTTGTCTCGGCGCAGGCTGACCTTTGAGGCCAAACACGGCTGTGACGGATGAGGAGAATATCCTGCTGCCACTTGACAGGTGTTCTTTTTCCCTTGGTTGTTAGTTGACCTTCAGCCCGGCTGTAAGAAACGCTGCTGCTGAAGCTGTCGGACGATGATACATGTTTTATTGTACGTTCCTTTCATACAGGAACGATCTCCTATCAGAAATTGACTGATAGTTTTAATTGTCAGAATCAGACACAGCAAGTTCCAGAGTGATGCTTAACTGTAAATCAATTAAAAACTGAGAATTCCTTAAAAACTAAAGTTTATCTCTATTGATATTCAGTTTTAAAGTTTTAGAATGTGAAGAATTCTAAACAGAGTTTGGTCGATCTGTTACGGTGGCAGCTCTTCTGGTTCAGGAAGCTGGGGATCATAATATCCACTGATCAGTTGTGTTTAGTGAGTGGGACTTTTGATTGATTGATAGGCTTTGTTTTTTAAAACCACCAATTGCTGAGACGTGGAGCCAAACAAAATGTATCACCACATTTAAAAAAACACAACAATCAGTGTTTTCGGTTGATTTGATCTCAAACGCCTGGATAAAAACACAGAATAGACTTAATTAGAGACTTAACAGAGACTTGTGTTTGGGTGGAGAGCTGAATTTCATCTGCTCATTACACACTATCTGACTGAACAATGCCCAACCATGTTTGTGCGTGCAAGTGCATCACTGCCTGTCTGTGTGAGTGAGTTATGCATGTGCACAAGTACATCGTCAGACGCACACAATGATTGCGTGAGCTCAGTGACCAGGTAGAAGGAAGAAGCACTTGGTGCACAGGATGCCATGTCGACAGTTGTTTTTCCTCCGTGTGACGGACAGCGGAGAGGAGAGGAACCAGCGAGTAGGAAAAAAAAAGGACAGAACAACAACGATAGAGTTAAAGGAACAGAAGAATAGAGGCTTGGGCTTTGAAACTTTTATAAAATGTGTGAGGAGGAGCTGGGAGGAGTGCAGCAGTCTGGTCAGGAAGTAGCTTCCTTCTGTTAAGGAAAGAAGTCTTAAGCTGAGGAACTCACCCCTGAACCTGAATATACATTAATACAAGTAACTGTACACAGGATGGTGACGTTTGCACTGCTGAGGTGTTTCTGAATAATTAAGAACTGTTGTGCTGCAGCCTTTATAAATACCAGGATCTAATTCATTTACAAATATTCAGATTCAAGTACAGATATTTATATTTATGTTGCAAATCTACAAACACGAACGTCTGAGGTCACAGTCATCGTCCTCGCTTGATTCTGCATAACCAAGATGACCCACTTGCTGTCGAGTCATTCTGCTGAAAGCTAAAGACTGAGGTCATTGTACTTTTTCCAGATAAAGCCCAAGCTGCCGTAATGAGGGAGGAACCTTCTGGGAAGAATCATGAACTCACCACTGATAACCCAATTCCAAATAAAGGTAAAGCTCATATTTACCTCTGCCAAGGAAGTGATGTTTTCTCCCCTCCACTGCTAATGATCACGTTTAATTGAAAGCTAGATTTATAAGTGTAATGCGACAGAACTGGATCTTGTGAATTTAAATAATGATCAAATTGAGTTTGTTCTCAAAGGTCCTTGGAAGGAACTTCTATATTTCTACTATATTTTTTTACAGCATTTTGTCACCTTTGGGCCTCCATACTCTGTAGAAGATAATTGCAAAAAAAATGCACACACATATTATCCTAAGCATCTTTTTCATGTTTTCTTCAACTGTGAAACTCAATCATACCATGAGAAAATCATTGTACTTCTAAATTTCACCCTGGAGTCTGGCAGCAAACTAAGGCTGAGACCAGATCAGACTGTTTTCCTCAAACAGTCAAGATAAAAATAGGTTTCTGCTCGGTCGGATCCCAGGGGGGGGGCTTTGGTGCCAGTCAGACCGACTTCGGATTCACAGAATCTCAGAATCTCATTGAGGATCAATCCGTATAAAACTTTACTACCCAGAGGAGACAGATATTTGTCGCTGTAGCAAGGACATATTATTTAATTAATGCTCTGAATTACATCTTTCGAGTAGTAAAAACGTCTTGTGAAATAGTCAAAACTGTAAAATAGAAGAAAGGGAACGGAGAATTTGTTTTCCCCATCTTTTATTATACCTCTGCTGCGGTTTTGGAAAGATCTACTCCCTTAAGATTCCTGTTGTCTCCAAACCGACTCATCCCCTCTCTGTTCTTATCTGATTAAAGTATATATAAAACATCTGGATCACAACAGAATCAATTTGTGGTCCAAACAAGCCGAGAGGCCACTTGAATTTAAGAAGCTTTTTGGTTCATTTTCCCGGACTTTCCATGTCACCCGACAGTGACCAGTTTAGTCTCCAAGCATGAGCCAAATGGGTATAAACAGACAAAAATAGTTATGAGTATAAACGTATTCATCGGTTGCAGATGGATTTTTAAGACATGAGTCACAAAGAACACAGGCTTTGGTTGAAAATGAATTTTATTAATTACCCAGGGGGTTATTTTTTCTGTATTTACACTTTAGTTTACATCAAAGTTTGGTGAGATAAGTCTGAGAGATGAAGACCACACACACACTCAAGAGGGAAACTCTGAGAAATGTCGTCCTGTCATTTAGCAAACAAAAAATCCAATTAAAGTAAAAATAGTCAGCAAGAAAAAACGAGTGTGTATCTCTGAAATATTTTAGAAGACAGAATATTAAGTGGGTTGTCAAAAACAGGACACTATAATGTATCACTCATTGAACTCCACTTTGTGTTAGTGTGTGTTTGTTTTTATGAGTCACACTCCAAACTTGTGTAGAAGAGATCTGACCATAACTTCCTTTTACGCTCAGTTACTTTAAATGGGTTAAATGAAGTACTGATGAAAAAGGGAGAAATAATCTGTTGGATGCTACAATCCCACTGCAAACGTTCAGATTAAATGGTGAGACCACACATGATAATTGTTTAAAATCCTGAGGAGAAGTGAAAAATGTTCAATCCAATGTCTCGGATATTTATTTGAAAAATATCTCTCTCTTCTTCTTTTCTCGCCTCTTCCAGTTTGTTCTACCGGTCGGGTCTTTGGAGACAGAAGACTTTCGCCTGGTTGTCTCCTGAGGTGGTGACTGCGTGAGACGCTTCCCTGATGGACAGACGGACAAAGACAGTCGGGTTAAGATCAAGCGTCAGACCTGCCCAGGCCTAAACAAGGGCAGCTATTTATCTTGTGACGCGGTCGTACCTGTTGATGGCGAAGTCGAGGATTTCAGCGGTGTGGCCGTGGTACTCGGACACCATGTTGCCGGAGCGAGCGTCCCATAAGCGCAGGGCTCCATCTAAACTGCAGGTGGACACCACAGAAGAAGACTCTTCCCACCGCAGGTGAACGATGCCGGCCTGGAGGAAAACAAGAGGAGTTTAAGGTAACGTGTGCACTTCCAAACTAGCCACACAAGCACACACCCCCCCCTCTTTCTGCTGCTGGTTACCTCGTGCTGGCACCTGTGCCTCAGGACCTGGGAGGAGATGTCGTATATGGCCAGAGTCCCGTCCAGGTACGCCACCGCGATGAGAGGGAGGCTGGAAACAACAAGAGAGATGAGACTGTCAAACTCTACTTTCCACAGTCAGACGCTGGTCACTTTCCTAAACTTTACAATACTTAAGAACTCACATGTTACAGAATCCCACAGATTCGACGGATGTTTCCTCGTCTATCGATGCTTTTGGGTTTCCTCCATTCGCAGAGAATACTCCGACAACCTTCACACACACACACATCAAATTAATAATTGTGTCTTAGTCTTTATCATACTACTTACAGAATAACAATTATTCCCTCTTTTCTGTCCAGACTGTTCTATCATGGCGTTGTCGTGACACCCACCTTGCCCGTGGCAGTGTTGATGAGCTTGGCGCAGCCGTCCACTGAACCCGTCAGCACCAGAGAACTGTCCTTGTTGCACGCCAGGCAGGTCAGCGTTCCCCGGTGTCCGTCCTGACCTGTGAAAAAGGGATGGACCAAACATGAACCACCATAAAGAGAGGTGTGTGACGTTAGTCTAAAATCATTTGTTTACACTAAGTACTAAAAGGTAACAGGAGGTTGAAATCACACGATAGAGCTGCCAGACTCACCTTTAACCACATGGACGGCGTTGCCCTGCTTCAAATCCCACACACGTACTGTCCCGTCGTTGTAACCCACAGCAGCCCGTTTACCTGAGAACAAATAAAACTAGAATTACCGCCTTTCCTGCAGTCGTCTGCCTCCGCCGAGGTCACCGGGATCTTTAATATTTGACAACTGAAATCTGATCAGTTCTTCTTTTGAGTCTCCAGCCACTAGGTGTCACCAGTGTGCAGGCAAAACAAATTTGAATAATACACATTTGAATTTGAAGTTAAAACTATTAATATAGCTTTATACATATCACATTATTCTGGGCTTGATAAATACGGTCCCAGGCTAAATTGCTTTTAATTGTACTTTTTGTACAACTACCCAGTGACTCTGCGTCTTGGTTTCTTATCCCTCACCATCAGGCAGGAATTTGCCGCAGGTGGCCTGGCAGGCAGGACTCTGGAAGGTTTTACAGTCTCCCGATGGGATCTTCCACATCCACACGTTGCCGTCGCCGGTTCCCGCCAGCAGCACCGGAGCACAGGGATGCCACTCCAACCACTGAGGAGGAAGCAGGGCAGACAACCGCAAATTAACAGGTACTTTACACACGGGTTATATGCATTTTTTTTACTAGAGGCAAATGAGCAGATCTTGTAATCATCATTAGTTGTGTGCCTTGCTGACGGGCAACTCAGCAGTCGTGGTTAAGCAGGGGGAGAATGTCCTATCCCTCATTTCCACCACAGAAAACCCCCCAAAATCTCAGCTTATTTATTGGGGCATAAATTCCTTTAGCCCCAATAAAACCCCATACACAAGTGCTTACACATGCACAAACTAAAAACACACATGCTCTCTCCCAACGCTCTTTACCTCAAGATCTGACACCTCGAAAGACCAGATCTCCTTCTTGGTTTCCACTTTCCAAACTTTGATCATGCCGCTCATGTCACCCGTGGCCACCAGCGAGGAGTCGTGGCTGAACATGGCACACGTCACAGAGTCTCCATGCCCTGTTGGAAACAAAGAAAGGGTTCTGATTTAACTTTACTGGTGTTCTTTACTGAGCCAAGACAAGAGCAGTTCAGTTTTCTATTACTTCTCTCTATTTTGTCTCTCTCTCACTATATTGGGTGAAAACATTGTCTCTGTCTTTTTTGGGAAAATAAGGATGCAACTTTCTGTGATCACTCATTTTAATGTCAGGACAGACAAAGACGTTACTAATCTCAAATTTAATCGATGGGTTGCGGCGCCATTGTATTTTTTAGGGTCAAGGCCTGGTCAGCAGACGTTTTTCTACGGCTCCAGGAGGGCGACTCAGTTTCCATATTACAGACGAGGTATCTTTATTATCCCTGAGGAGCCATTAGTTGTACAGCCAGGAGTAACCATATCTGGTCAAACCACGTAATAACAAGAAATACTTCACAATGAGTCATTTAAAAGGCTAAAGGGATAAATGATTTTTTAAACGGGACGCTAGACTCATCAAGGATTGTTTGGAACATCTTTAAAATCTCGACCTTGTACAGGTGATGAGGGTCATTTAGGGTCGTGCTGTACACGTTGACAACACCCTGGCCCTGATTCTTACTTCTGAGGGCAGGTGACCGGTAGCAGCAGAGGTCAGTCTGCCATTAGCACTCACCTGTGCACTCAAACAGCACCTCTCCGTCGCTCAGCCTCCACACGAAGGCCTTGTCATCCTCCCCACCTGTCACGGCCAAGCTGTTGGTCGCAGGATCCAAGCTGACGCAGAACACCGAACCTGGGCAGAGGAAAGAGGAGATAAAATCAAACCTTCACCGGGCTCGAGTGTCCAGAGCGTAACTAACAGCACCGATCTGACACAGGCTGTTACCGGTGTGTTTGGAGAAGGTGAGCTCGCTGTCATCCTGCTCTGCCTCCATCTCGTCATCCGTCTCCCAGCCTTCGTCATCATAGTCTGCTTCTCCAGACTCCTCGAAGTCAACATCGTCCAGGTCGTCAGCCAGATCATCTAATGGAGACACAGGGAAACAGAAAGAAACCATAAGTTTAAAAAAGGGGGTGATTGTAGGAGCTTTTCAACTAGAAACTCTGAAATGACCTTTTCTGACTGACTCCAGTCTCTAAACACAAATATAAACCAACACCAGCTCTGGCTGTCCCTGGTAAACATGGCTAAAGGCCTCCAGATGAGCTGCAGGGTGTGTATCTACCCACCAGGACCCGGCTCCGTCTCGTTCAGCTCGATGACTTCTATAATTTCCTCGTCTCCGTGGAGCTCGATCACACCTTCCTCCATGTGGTCCATGCCGCACGCTAACAAACACACACCCGCGCGAACCCGACTTCCGCCTCAGGTCGTAACGTGGAGGCAAAAGTTAGACTTCAGCTCGTTAATGTCGCATTTAGTTAAATGTCAAAAATAAAAACCTCCCCGTGTTTTCTTCACATGTTGAGCTGGAGGTGCCGGCGCACGGTGATGACGACACACGCATGGTCACGTGTTGAGGGTTGTTTTGCTTCGCTGTCCACAAGGTGACGGTCGCACACAGAAGAAAGTGAGAGGACGTGAGTGTTTGCATGCTTCCACTGCTTCTTTGTCATTAATGTAAAAGTAATAAATACAAAACAATGCAATGCAATGATCGATAAATGAAGATAAGATCAAACTTTACTGCTCCACACATTCAGTTGTTGCAGGAGCAGGCAGATCAGAAAATATATTTATTTATACATTATATACACTTTTCACTGCAGTGGTTTGAATATAAATGTTTTAAAGTAAAGTAAAGGATGATTGCAAAAAAGTAATTTTCTGTTAGAAAAAGCGCAAATCGTGCGAGTAGAGAGACATAAGAAAAATACTACAAGTAAAAGTCCTGCATTGAAACTTTTCTTCAGCAAAAGAACCAAAGTATTATCATCAAAATATGCTCAAAAGTATAATGGGTTATTTTTAGAGTATTTTCTCCAGGAAGTAAAAGTCCTTGCATGGGCAGAAATGTCTCCCCATTTAAATATAATCGGCGAAACTTCCTCATTGTAATATTTTGCAATCCTTCCCTTCGCATGATAATAATCATTCTCTTCTCTCAGTGATTCTGTTTGTCTCCTTCATTCACTCCCAACACGCTCGTCTCTCTGTAGTGAGCTGAAAACTGAATCACCTCAGACATGCATGAGTCAGCATCATCATCCCGCTTCACCACTTATAGGTGTAGAGTCATGAAACTATAATTTACTCATGTGTGATTACAGGGGCTGAAAGTGAAGCCATATACATGCTGGTGATACTTTCTATTTTCATACCATTGTGCAGGTTTGTGTAGCAAATAAGGAGAGACCTTTTTTTCCCTTGTGAATTCACAATATAACCTACAGCTTGGTGATTCAAACAAATGCCAAACTGCAATTACACATAATTATATTAATCAAGCAAAAAGCACATAATCAACACCAGAATCAACCAGGATAGCTGTCAGTAGAACTCAATCAAGCTGAACTAAATTGCACACACTTATAGATATCAGTCCCCTGAATATGCCTGATATTTGTCATCTAGATCTATTAATTATTCCCTGGGAAAAGGTTGAAAACGTCAAATAATCTTGCGATTTGAAAGAAGATGATTCAAGAAATAATCCTGGATCCACTCCCTGATTCAGATCTGTGCCAAAATGTACTAAATTCTACCCTGACCTATACTGCATCCTTCCACCAAGTTTCATGAAAATCCGTCGAGTAGTTTTTCTGTAATGCTGTTGACAAATGAAAACATAACCTCCTTGGCAGAGGTAATGAATCTCTGACCTTTGACCTCTGTGAGCTGACCGACAGATATAGGCACAGATCTGGCATCCCATGTTGTTTATGTGTATATTTATATTTACAGTATTCATATGACTGCAGTAAAACACTGGGGTGACATAAAAGCAAATCTTATTATTTGCTCCATTGCTCCATTTTTAAAATCGCTCTCCTCCCTCTCTTAACCCCACCTTCAAACACTCCCTGCATGGCCAGAGATATTTCATGAACACTTAACGCAGTTTGTCTACTTCAGGTTTTTGGGGTTGGGGTTTTATGTCTCTTGCTATATGCTGCTGGCAGGGAGCTCGCCGACTCCATGCCCAAATAAGTTTTACTGGCCGCTGAAGCCCTTCCATTTCAACCCCCGAAAAATGTGGAAACATCGGGTTGTACGTTATTTAGACATTTGAAATCTGCTCTGAGTGAGAGATTTATAAACTCTCCACTCGGTTCGGAGTAACGCTGGAAGAGGCTGTTGAACTTTCACGCTGGAATGGTCACAGACGCTTGATTTCATCTGTTCCTGCAGTTCATCGTTTTCTTTTCTGGCCGTTGTGCCGGGGAAAGGGCTCCAATCAGCTCCTGTTCACACGAGTCTGAAGCTCGAACATTGTCGGATTCACTCGGGCACATTAATCATGTTTCGGGACGTTTTTTCTGCAGCGGGTAGCGGTTGATTTAGAAGGACGATGCTAACCCTGCTCCAAAAGCTGATATTTTCCCTTATAATTAAATTACGTTTTCAAACCAAAACATGGAAAGTAGTCGGTGTTTTCCCGAGAAAACGCCCCCGAAAGCATTTAAACCCAGACGTTGGAAATTCTTTTAGGCTTATGTGTATAAATAAACTTCAGAGAATGCCCTCAACAATGAAAACAAAGACTGATAAAGATAAAGGCAGTTTTAATCTCAGTCAGGAGCGTATATTCTGTGGTCAGGAATAACATATATGTAACTGGGACCATGAGCTGCTTTGACCCTGAATAGCTTTTGATTCTCTCCATGAAATGCAATGAAACACCAATCACGGGAAGAAAAGTAAATTGTCCCCCTCTGAGTTACTGAGCTTGTCTTTTTCCCTCAAGTTATCTGAAAATCTTGTTTTCCACATGATTTCACAGATTGTCAGGATTAGCTGGTTTTTGGCTGTGAACTCTCCAGAATTGAATGTCAGCAGAGCTGGCAAGTGAGTAAAGTACATTAACTCAAGTACTGCAGGTACACGATTCAATGGTTTCAAAAGGTTTACATGCTCTAATGCACTTTCCTCATATTGTCCATTGCTGCAGTTCCTATTTCAGCCTCTGTCTGAACGACCAATCAACCAATTCGCTGGTGTCCCTGCCTCTTGCTACCTTTTCCAGGATTACCAACCCTATCTTTAAAGAACTATCAAATACTTCATAAAAGCAGATGTTACGGAAAAATCACCAAAATGTAAACAACTTTGCGTCAAAATCCTTTTAATCCGATTTTTGTTGTTGTTGATAAGAGTGACGCCTTTGGGTGTGTTCAGCACTGCTGGAGGTTTCTGGCTCCGAGTGATGGGACGGGACGGTTTAGTCTCACTCTTCTGGATCTGCCTATTTTTACCCAGCCTGCCCTCTGGGAGCAGCACATTGGACGGGCTTCCTCTGTGCGGTCCTCAGGACGGCAGAGAAACCAGGAGCGACCCGTCATAACAACATCGCTCGGTTTATCACTCCTGCAAGCTGCTTTACGTCTGAAAACACAGGACACACTCTGGGGCGCTGTTACTTTATAGGCACACACACACACACTCTCTGCCTGACCAGGACATGGAGGCATTTTCATCTACTTTGTGAGTGTGTGTGTAGCACACGCACCTTTACACACACTTGCACGCACACATAAACAGTATCAGTAATAAGGCCTGGGAGCTGTTGCTGTGTGAGAGGTAATTACTCCATGCAGCTCAGCGAGGCTTTGATGGAAAGTTTTAGACTAACTGGCTCGACTGTAAGAAGCCTTGACTCTGCTTCTTGTTAACAAGAAGTCTTTACGGGTGCTTTTTGCTCTCTTTTCTCTCTTAAACACTCCGCTTTCACGGCATCCTGGAAAGATTTTATGTCTCTCTTTTAAACCCTAGCAAACTAACATTGAGGAGAAACCAAATGCACATCCATTTACGTCTTTAGGCCATAGCGCAGCTGCGTAACATGCTGTCAAACGCACTGCTGGATGTGCAGAAGTGTTTTCTCTCTCTCGTTGGCTTCTTTACGACGCTGAGGTCTGCCTGCTTTGTCTGCACGCTGCGCCTGACTCATGTGGGAGCGCGCTGGGTGAGACGGCAGTTTCCCTTCTCAAACCACTAACAGCCAGTTGTGTGTGTACTGCAAGTGGTCTGGTCCACAGCCTGTGTGTGATGTGTCTGCTGTGGTACTCGGCGCAGGCCCTGCACACTCGCCTGTTGACTCTCTGGCCCCATCGCTGCTCCTCTTCCAACAAAAATGGTGTATTTTTGGAACATCATTACTCTGTGTTTTTTAGCCAGAGTCAAGTAAGGTACTCTGGTGCAGATGCTTCCAAAGGCATCATGCTCCAAGTGAGAGGACTCATAGAAACCCTCACTGGATATAAACCCAAAGTGGAAGCAGGTGACGGCGGCTCCACTGGATGCAAAATAGTTAAACTAACATAATCAGCGATTTGGCAACCCGAGTGTGATGTTCACTGAATTGCAAATGTGCTGCTCTGGGCAATATAAGCCAATCTAATCCCTGCTTTGACATCACTGCTCTGGACACACACACAAACACAGACACACACAGACACACACAGACACACACATTTTAGTGTTTTATGCATGTCCGCGTCAGCAAAAGCCCATAGACAAACAATACGGTGCAGATGTCCAAGATTAATTTGTGCTCCCTGACAGCACAAGTCAAAACTGAGCTTTTGATCAGAGTATGACACGATGAGGTTTATGCCTTTCTGAAAGAAATGAAGGGAATTGCTTACAATTTGCTTTTTATCGTCAAAGAATCATAGTTAAAACAAGCTTTTCACATCAATACGTCCGTATCAACTTTTTATCGGTTACATTTTGCTTAATTAATTATTTATTAGATTGCTATAACAATCAAAGAAACACATCATTCCAGTCTTAAACGATTCTTTTAGCCTGTTGCCTGCTTTGCTGGCGCTGCTGTAACGTCCCTGTTGCTACGTACCTTCACAGAAGCTGCAAACATGGCTGTAAAGTCATACTTGTCATATTTGCTTTATTGTAAATCAGGTTTTCAGTGCAGGTTGGGTTTCGGGTTACTTGTCATTTAATTACAGTTTTACCATTTGTGTTTTTGGACAAGGAAACATTTTAAACAGTTTATTAGTTTTGCAGGATTGGGTAGGTCCTTCCAATCTACACCAAAGTTAACCCTGGAAACAACATGCTGTAATTCTTTTTTAAAGTGGTATTCCCCATTTAAATGATTTATTATTATTATTTAGGATGGCTTGGTGTAAACAGAAGGAAGTGAAAAGGAGAACTTGCCTCCTCATGTTTGTGATCATATATAAAAAGGAAGACAGTCTGCAGTCGTCCAGCTCTGAGGTTTTAGCCCCCAAGAGCTTACTCAAGCACAACAACATAAGAGATGCCTCTAAGACAGACCCGCCTTACGTAACCGATGCTCCACAGCTAATCCACAGAAATGATCAGTCTTTGTTGCTATGGATACGGCTGTCCCAAACGACTTCCCTTGTACTCCAAACGAGGATCGGCCTTGATTAATGAATGCAGGTTGTGGCGGAGCAGCACACAGCAGGGACTGAGTTAAAAATACTTTAATAAGAAATGATGACCGTGACTGAGGGAAGGTCAGGGCTCATGAAAGTAAAGTTGCTGAAGTGCCCTTAAGCAAGATGACAAGTTGCTGGTGGACCGTGACCCCCGATCTCCCCGTAGAGGAGGAGGGTCAGTGAAAAGATGGTGGATGGTTTAAGAATTGACGAATACAAATAGGGTAAATGTGATTTGAGAGGGTTTGAGAAAATCAAAGTAGAATTTCCTCCTCTGTAAACAAACGGAGTCCAAGGCCGTGTTCAGACATGAACTCTGGAACTCTGGACTTTTGGAATTTGCCTTTTACATATGAAGAATGCAGCAGGAGATTGTTCAGGTCAGACGCGTTCACAACAACAAGAAAATGTCTGGAACATTCAGGCGAGGGCATCTGAGCATCACGGCAAATGTCCTGCACAACTGACTTTGCATTCTCACGTGCAGGAAAACATCCGGGCTCGTCTGAAAGCAGCTCCAATGGAGCTGACGTGGATCTTAATATGGCAGCTGTCTGCAGGAAAGTGACAGTAAATGTAAACAGTGGGTGTAATGACGTTCGTCAAATCTCTCCTCTCTCTGCTGAATGGCATCCTGGCATAAATCTGGGCAGTAATGAAGTTCAGTCATGTTTCAACTCCTCCTCCTCCTCCTCGGTGCCATGGCCTGATTCATTCAGGCCCAGATTCTAATCCTCCTTAAATTTCTCTGTGAACTTCGCTGAGCCGACAGAGGGGCCTGAGGGTACAAGAGGAACCAGAGAGAGCCGAGTGGATGTGTAGTCTACCTGCGCTCGGTGAGAAATCACACTGTCTCTTCCTGCGAGTGTCGCATATATATAGGAACTGGTTATCACACTACAGGAATCAAGTCGGCTAAACCAGGCTGCAGTTTTGCTGGAGGGTGTTTGCTGAGATGCAGAATCAAATATTAAGTCATGAAAATAGAAGCATATTGGATCAGAGAGGACAGGGGGGGGAAGTGTCTCATGTTACACTGAGCAAGAATTGGATAAATAAGTTTCACCTTACGATTACTGGTTATGTAAAAGGAACAATTCTTCAATAGATGTTAATGTTTAAATCATATCGATTAAAGATAATAATTATTTTGATGTTTGACTTGATTTGCACTTACACATCATTACAGCAATATGAGTTAGTTATAGCAACTCTATAACAAAATCACAAATGTACATTTCTAGCAATAGACTATTGAAGGGATGTTATTATGCATAAAAACACCAAAACAATGGTTCTTCAACATAAAATATAGCGACTATAAGAGACTTTAACTGAACAAGATTGTAATAACGATTCCATAGTCAATCGAAATAACAAGAAAACCTCATAGTTATGCACCACAGACATTTATGGTGCATTTATGAACATCTCTTATAAAGACACATCTTTACATCCACTAAGGAGGTGCTGTTTGTTTGTTATTACACAAAAACTACTTTTACCACAAAACCTGGTGGACTTGGGGTCCACCATTCTTTTGTATTCACCCAGTCTTACTGACTATTCCAATCCATTTTATAGTGTTTTATTTCATTTTATATTATCTCTTTTCTCAACTTTTATTGTTACATTTGTGCTCTAATGTTATCTGAAGCTGTGCGACCTTCAATTTGTGTTCAGTTTTTCACTTTTCACTTGAAAACACCTTGTATCTGGGTGTTAAAAGGTGACATATAACTTTATTATTATCATTAGCTGAATTATAATGATGAAGGAATGGATGATGATTGCTTTTATTATCATGTAGGATAGAGGTAATGAAGTAGCATGAGACAACCAGGGTTTTTATTCAGAATCTCCCCCCACACATTCAGACCCATGTGTCCCGCTGCAGACCAGTGGGTCGTCTCCTCTCCACCAGGCTAACCCCGCCTCTGATAGATGCAGGGGCGCTCCATGTGACGCGGAGACAGAAATCCAGTATGGCGGAGTCTGTCAGGGGATGATCTTTTTTTTCCTCCTCCTCCTCCTCCTCCTGCGCTGAGAGAGAAGAAGAAGAAAAAAAAAAAAAACCCTCCGGAGAGCAACATGGGAGAGAAATAAGAGGCCGGCGGGACGCGTGTTGGGACGGCTGGTCTGCGTGTAGCTGAGCCGCGGGTGCGCTCGCACTCCTCCCCGGGATGAACGCGTAAAGCCGAGCCGCGCCGCTTTCGGTGATGAGATTCAAACGCAGGGATGCGACGCACAGACGCGGATTCACCAAAACAATGTCCGGCTGAAGTTTCCGCTCCGCTCCGCTCCCCTCCCAGCGTCCCGGTGGTTTTCTGCCCGAGCCGGAGCCGCGTCCACATGTGGTAGGAATGTTTTCACCTCCTCGGAGTGCGGGGTTCCACGCGCTTTATGGCACCGGAGCGGGCGGGAAGTGTGCAGGGCAGGAATGGGGGGGAATGGACGGGCTGAGGCGATGTTTATTATGCCGATTGTTGCTGAGCTATTTATAGAGCGCGGCCGAGCCCTGGGCTTCTATGCAGTCTGCTCGTACGCCTTACGGACGTGTTGTTGTTGTTGTGGAGGAAAGCAGTAAAACCAAGGTGCAGGCCTGCGCAAGTGTGTGTGTGTGTTTGAGTGTGTGAATGGTTCGGGATGGGCGGTGGTAATTCTCTGCATGCGTCAATCTTTCTTTTTTTTTTTCATTTTTTTTTTTTTGTGAATGGGGGCGTACGGGTTGTTGGAGCAACATCAAAGCCACATATTGCTGCAGATTTAAAGTGTCGATAAGCTCAGGAAAATGTTTTGCTGCAGCAAATATTAGTTTGGAAAGGTGGATTTTTGTGTTTGGAGATGTTAGTGTGAGTTTGGAGTGGAGTGCAGGGTTGGGCTAACTGAGTGTACCCACCTTTTTGTGTGACAACATAGGCTAGCAGCTATTTATATATATAAATAATGATAACAACTTTATTTGTGTTGCACTTTTCGAGCCGTTACGAGGACAAATAAAAACAAGAATACAAAACATCAAAGGCAACTAGCATTTAAAATCAGAGACACTAAATGATGTCATGCAAAATCTAAAATCAATGACAACAAATACAATTTTCCATCATTACAACAAGTAACAGCAAATAAAAGGTTAACAGAAACAGTAGTAGTAGTTAAAAACTATCAAGGAAAAGCACTTTGCTGAAGGCAAGTTGGGTGTTATAGATAGACAACGGTTATTATGCTGGAAAGTAGGAACTTATTGCATGTTAATTGATGCATTTAAGGAAAAATGAAATCTTTTTGTTGCTAATTTTGGTGAGATTTTCCACCACGGTTTTAACTCATTTTCCAAGTCTTAATTATTTCTTTACTTCAGGGCTTCAGGGCTTGTCTCCCCATATCTGTCACCCTGCATCAAGCAAGCTCTTTTAGGACAATGGCCAACACACACACACACACACACACACACCACACACACACACACACACACACACACACACACACACACACACACACACACACACACACACACACACACACGAGAATGGTGTTGCTTGAAGCCCCCCTGGAGTGTCAGCTACTCCCCGTGACACACTCGTTTGTACCCACCACCCCTCCTTTTGCCTTGATTTTCCATCACAAAGCGCAAGAGTGCGTGCACTGTGCAGTGACCGACTTTTGGGGGGCAATTTGTCCTGGGGCTGCACTGTCTGGCCCTCTTGTCTTGAGACCCGCTCTCACACACACACACACACACACACACACACACACACACACACACACACACACACACACACACACACACACACACACACGCATGCATGCATCCATCCTGTTTCTGAGGACTTCTGAGACCTCTGCCAACACACACACACACACACACACTAGGGCGTGAACATGCACATCACCCCCTCCCCTTATGCCCTCAGCACCACCCCTCCTCCACCCACCTCGCCCTCAGGCAGTTCTACCCATTCTATTTGTGGTGGTAAAGTTGACTTGATGCTCTGGGCCCGAGCCGTGATTACATCTGACACTCCCGCTCCAGGCTGGAGGAATTCAGGCTACGCTCTGAAAACAAAGAAAAGATCATTTATTTACACAAACAGCGAAAAGGACCAATCATTTACACTTCCACAAAACAAAGAAAAGAGCATTTATTCGCAGAACAAGTGCACGAATCAGAGGTTCCCATTTCCATTTATTAATAAAAAGTAATTTTAGCTTCCTTTTTCCATATTATTTCTTCATCCTGGAGCACCCCGGTCAAAAAGAAACTATGTCTGGGACAAGCAATTTATTGCCAGATTGGGTTACAGCTTGGTCCAGTTGAAGCTTTAGCTTGAACTTGAGGTCATATGGACTTTTCGATGGTGGTCTCGGATCGAGTGTTTTATTTCTAAAATCCTTGAGTGCGTTTAAAGAGGCAGTCGTCCATAATTGGCGAGAAAAAGAAGAAAAGGGCTCTTAAATAAAAAATGACGTTTGAAGTTATAGGCAATTATCAACTCAGCATATCAGGGATTTCCCTGGAGGTTTTCAGAGGTCGGAGGTGCTGACTGGGGGAGTTTGTAATTATTCAAATACAATTTTACGTTATTTAAAAAAGATTTCCACTTTGTTTTCAACTGCTGTCATTACCATATACCCATATTTGTAAAAGAGAGCAGGCTACATTTATTGTACTTGAAGCTAAAAGTCTATTCAGTAAACTTGGCTTATTACCTAATGTTAACCTTAGATTTAGTGGAGGTGTCTGTATGTAATGACAACTAACTAGCTTCACTGAATAAAGTTAATTCTTTTTTATGAATATCCATGTTTATTAGCTTGGTTCGCAGTTTTCTTAGTTGTTAAATAGGCTACATTAGTTTTATCTTCTGCCTCTCTCATACTCACACATTAGTTTTTACTCCTTTTTACTTTCATTTGGCTCCGTTTGGCTCATTTTGGCTCCACGGATGGGGAAACCCTGCAGAAGAAATCATTTAAAGTCTGCAGTTGCTCAATTTGCATTTCAGCAATATACACAATACAGGTCTTGCCATTTAGATAATCTATGTTCTGTGTCTGTCTGGCCTCGGTTTGTGAGGCTGCCTTTTGAGTCTGGTGATTAAAACGCGTATCATTTAAGTGATTAAATAATAAGTAAAGGTCTCCTATGCTAGTGAACTGAATATCTTTGTGTCTTGTAGTGTTCATCTGTCAAAACAAGAACTATAAAGACATTTTTAAAGTGTTGGTAATTTGTGATGAGCAATGTCTGACATTTCAGAAGTTATTAATCAAGGAAATAATCCTAAATTACTCCGTTTTTTTAAAGGAAAGTGGTGATGTGGTCCTTTTTATCCTCTCTGTCAGGTTGGTACTGGTGCCAGACATCCAACTGCTGCTCTGATTGGACTAACCAAATCAAAAGCCTCATGGGGATTGGATGCTGCTGCTGCTGGACGTCTGCTTCCTGTTTCCAGCCTTGAGGGATTCTCGAGGGAGCGTCCTGAGTGTTGGATCAGCCTGAACCCGTGCGCGCGCACACACACACACACACACGCACACACGCACACACACACACGCACACACACACACACACACACACGCACACACACACACACACACACACACACACGCACGCACGCACACACAAATGCACAGACTCTCAATCCCAGACATCCACAGTTTTGGCAGAACACAGCCTCTTTATTACCACCCTGTAAATCACATCTGCACTAACACACACACAAACACACACTGATCGCTTGCCGTACAGCGTGGACACCCCCCCGCCCGGTCTGTCAGTGATGACATCACACAGCCACCAAGGTAAGATCATCACTTTTACTTACTAGCAATTAAAAATCATTTAGGATAAAGTTAGAATACCACAATTTGACTCTTTTGGGGTAATTTCAAGGTTTATATGAGCATCAAGATGATTGGCTGATGATGCATCCACCTCATATTCACATTTCATCTGAAAACCTCTGAACCCACAGCAAAGGGAGGATTTTTTGCTTAATGCAGCCATTTATTCATGTTTATGGAAATTTGAAAACCATATGTGTCAGTTGGATATGTGCAGTCGATTAAAGCTGATTTAAGAACCAGCTCGTGCTCTGATATCAGTGAAGCCTTTCTGCATCCCAGGTTTAGATTCTGGGGGAAACTTTAAACGCTTGTCGTATGTTGACATCAAACTGATCCGGTACCAGTGCGTTTCATTACTTACTTTAACAGCTGTATGCCTCTAACCCTGTATGGAATATAGCTATCCTTTCTGCATGGCCTGGCTCAGGTTAAAACCTAAATACATAGAGAGAGTGAATACCACAGTGTTTCTAGTTTGACGGGAAAAGAACACAAATGAATAAATCCAGGAAATGCACAATAATTTCTTCCGTTAAATTGCTTGAAACTGACATTTATTCTTTATGTTGCCTTTTTACTCGTGGGACTTTCCAGGGTGAAATATTTATAAATTTCGGACTTTTTCTGCTTGCTCTGACAATCACTACAGGAAATCCCTTCTTCTTGAAGTGATATAGGGGAAAAGAAAATTCCAGCTTTATCTGCAACTAATCTGCTTCATAGAAATGGTATCACTACATATATTTGTGTACTTTTCTTTGCCCAAGTAGCAGAGGTATTTATGATGCTGGTATCAGTATTGGAACATCTCTATATGACAGTGTAGGAAAAAAACTTTTGAGATTAGGTGACAGTAACACAGACAGTTGATCAAATTTAGTAGCATCCCCTCAGCCTCTGCACTGAAGAAACAGCAACCCATTACTGCAGCTGAAGCATACTGGGAATCTTGTTGTGGAGTAATGAGAATTTAGCTCCTCGGAACAGTCCCATTAAGAGAGATCTCTCTGCCGCCGCCACACTAATATATATGTGAAAGTTTTGTTTAGGAACGCAGACGGATCGCTGAAACGCAATAAAACATTTTAATCTGGTTTTATCGCTGTTAATTGGCTTGATTCAATATGAATGAGCTCCAGAGGGCGAGAGAAAAAAGTCCATAACGCGCGCTCATTAAGAGACTGTGCTCTTCTCTTTGACACCTAATCAGGCTCAATTTAAAAGCTTTGGCTTGTGTTTTAGAGGCCTGATAAATAATTTGGTGAGCAGCTGGCAGATGAAAAGGTTAGGTCCGCGCTCTGGTCGGTGCGATACCTGACAGTGTCCACCGTGTTTGCTGTGTACACCTCGGAGTGTGTGCACTATAAATACCACAGCTGAGGTAACCACCGCTCCCCGAGGGAACGTGAACGAGCTGCGGCCTCAGACGGCGCCCTCAGCCCTCCAACATCTCCATCACTGACAACCCTGAGCGCCTAATATACATGTCTCTGGTGCGCCGCCGTGTCTGTAGCTCCCAGAGATGACACCTTGCCACGGTGACAACTCACTTTCCCTGTCCCCAAGCAGGGCGAAGCGCATTATATTGTTAGATCAACCTCGGATTAGCGCGGCTCAGCAGCAGTCATCATTAGACGGCTCCTTTCTAATTCCTCCACTCGCTCACTTGTCTCTGACTGCAGAAATTAATGCCGTGCTAATCCTGAGAAATGACAGTGATATCCGCTAACATCTGCAAAGTGACATGTTAATTAGTCAGAGGTGTTCATCTTTAAATAAATGATCAAATATAGTCCAGTATAGAACGCTGATGCTTTTACACTTTCTATATGTCTTGAGCCTAGACGTTTCTATAGTTTCTATAGATAAATATGAAAAAATATTTTGTTAATATACAATCATCTTGCTCGAAAAAACATCCACAATGCTTTAAAAACATATGACTTTTAAATTGTTAAAAATAATATCAAACCAGACGTTTGAGCTCCTTTTGTGACTAATTTAGTTAAAATACAGTTCTGTCAATAATTCTGTTATTTAAATTCAAGGCTACTTGTTTGTTTCTGGGCTGGTTTTATGATTTACCTGTCATAAATTCTTAAAAATATCTCAAGAATAATATTAAGCCAGACATCCTCTCTCTTAGTCCTCTCATAATTAGTTTTTGAGCTCATTTTGTGGTAAGTTTGAATAAATATTTTGTTTTATAAAGTTCTGCCGTGTCCAAAAGGTTTTGAAAAGTCTAAATATACAGTTTTGATGTTTAAATTCAAGGCTTATTCGTTTCTGGGCTGGTGTTGTGATTTAGAAAAGTGTTAAAAATAAAATCCGACCAGTCGTGCAGACTCGCAGTCTTCCCCTAATCTGTGTCTGAGCTCATTAATCATAAGCGTTATGATTAAGCGTATCTCAAAGGCTTTGAATAGTCCTAAATATAGAGTTGTGATATCTATGTCTTGTGAATGGGTAGTTAGATGGAATGGTTTTAACTTTTAATTTGCTAGTGTTGTGCTTCTATAAAGGAGGCGCTCAGGAAACATCCTGTAAAAAATGGTCAAAATTGAAGCCTCTAGTCCAGAGAACGTGTCCCATAATGCACCTCATTAGAAAATATCATTTATTAAACCCCCTGGAACTCACAATTCCTTTTATTTTTTAATAATTGTGTGAACTGATACCTCTGTCATTATCATATCATAATACCATTCTGTTGGAGGAAGACAAACAGTGATATTGAATCAGTGCCCAGCGCAGAACGCAGCCAAGACAGGAAACTTCATTCTCTTCTCGTCATTGGCTGCAGCAGCTGATGTAGCAGATAAACTAAGCAGCGTCTGTCAAAATATAATTTAGCCGTCTTTAATTTCCCCAACCTGCCTCCCTCCGCCTTTCATCGTAACAGTTGTACTTCCCGATTTGGGATCTCGCCCGTGTTAACTCACCTCTCGAACAAAAACAGAGAGAAAAGCTGTGATCTTTCAGCGCGAGTCCAGGAGAGACGACTCCTACCTGCAGCTGCTGTTTCTCACTGTCTCGTTTGGCTCTGTGAAGCCTGAGGAGGAGAGGATCACGGTCCTCCGAGTGCTGCCAAGTGTGGGCGTCAATTCGAGGTGTTGCTTCTCTTGTTTGAATGACAGCTCGGAGACAGCCTCGTTGGAAGTGAGAGAGATGGAAACAGGCAGCCAAGACACATTTAAAGACATGAAATGTGCAAAATTCTGGCCTTGTGGTGCCTGTCAAGCTTGTCCTGTGGTTTTTTTTTTCTCCCACTGAAATGTTTATGGCGGGGACGTTTAGAGAAGTAAGAGGAGTTTGTTCTGTTTTGTGAAATGCTGCCATTCGATTTCTCTTTTTATAATTGGCCTTTAGAGAAATAGATGAGAGCAAATTGCATCAGGGCTGTCTGCCACCGCCACAGTTAAATTGAATTTGTTTTACATTGAGTGTAATTAGACAACACTGGCTTTGTTCTCAGGGTGAACAATGAGACTTTGAGATCACAGCTTTGTTGCATTTGCAGTGTGATCCACAGCTGCCAACTTTTTCTCCTGCACTTGCTTTGCACTTATTTCCGATCATCTACCAGCCCCTGTAAGTGAAGCCCTGAGAGTGTGTGCATGTGTGTGTGTTTGTGTGTGTGTGTGTTTGTGTTCACCCTCATGCAGCCGCTCTGTTTGCGAGCATGCGCGTGTGTGCCTGCGTGCCTGTGTGCCATTTTTGTAATCTGTAAATGAGCTTACCAGCGTGCATGTTTTTTATCCAGGACTTACTCATTTTCTTTATTACAGCAGCAGTGGGATTTTTAGATTAAATATCATTTACCATAAATCTCTTCCTAGAAAAGTGAAATATAAAACACTTTTTCGGGGTTTAGGTTTCCCAGAACAAAAGGGGTCAGACTATTAAGTCATTTTTTGCGGGGTCATCTGCAAAAGGAGTGTTTGCACGGGAGTGATTACTCTGTGTGCCGAGAGCTTCAGCACATTAGCCGGCGACATTAGTTTTAAACTTACGCTTAGCATAGAGCTAACGTAAGAAGCCAAAAATATGTTTTGGGAGGTCACAGTGACCTTGACCTTTGACCGTCAACCACCAAATTCTAATCAGTCAATCCTTGAGTCCAAGTGAATGTCAGCACCAAATTTAGAGACATTCCTTCAAGGCGTTCTTGAGATATCATGTTCACAATCCAGGACGAATGGATGGACGACCCGAGCACAGGAAGCGTTATTGTCAAAAGCAGAAACATTTGAAGTCAATATCTTTGTCTATTTTGTGATTCATTGACTCTTTAAAGGTTTATTTCGCTCTACTTTCACAGGCAACCTCTCAGAAAAGCCTCACCTCAGTTTATCTTGTTGCCTCTTTTCCCTGATGTTGTGAGGCACCTCTGTGGTTGTGGTCACTTGCCAATAACTCTTATCAGATCCCGGTGACAGTCTTGGTTTCCCCGCGTTCCAGATGGAGAGGGAGATTACAGCAAACCATGTTTCTGTGGGTTTACATCGCATTTAGGAGAACGGGAGATCGCGAGAAGCAGAGAAAAACCCATGTGTGACGTAAAGATGGGTGAACTAAGTGTAGAAACGATGCAGATGCACGGGTCAGTTTCAACCCATCTGAAAAGCTGTGGGAGATTTCAGAGCAGCGTGCGAGACGGTGCTCTCCACCGTCGTCATCAAAAGCACTAAACAAGTGCTTATATTTTGGAGGACTGGTGTCCAGAGACCTTGAGATTATCCCACGATAAGCACTGAAGCTGTTAAAGTGTGCTATTAAGGACACTGGCTCCAAATATCTGCCTGCTTTGTTTTCGGTGTAATCCCACACACCAGTTGTCAGGATCCACCAGCGTCTCATTAACAAGCATCAACTCTGTGTGTGTGTGTGTGTGTGTGTGTGTGTGTGTGTGTGTGTGTGTGTGTGTGTGTGTGTGTGTGTGTGTGTGTGTGTGTTACGTGTTTAGTCAGGCAACTGTTTGATCACATTCGCTCTTTGGATCAATCGGATTGACTTTACTTGCCTTCAATGCTCCTTCAGTACATTTGCCCAACAAGTGACACCCGGTGACCGTTAACACATTAATCCAAAAGACCCCAGATTCTCCGAGGAAAGGCGAAGAACTAAGAGAATAATTGATGCATACGACTGATTTGACACATTTATACCACAGATTGTATTTAAAGATGATTGACACCTGGGATATTTCACCCTTCATTTCTGGATAGAGGGTGGAAGTAGTTGTCTTTTACAATTGAATATTTAGTGACAAAGCTGAAGTCTATGTACAACCGCTATTTCCTCTTTACCTTCACCATCCCACAATGCATTCAGTACGTTATATAATTGGCTGATGTGAATGAGTTAAAAAGAAATTGGTTGAATCCACTTCACCTCAGATGTTTCACTGCGAGACGGACGCAGGCGATGGACTGTGGCTGAAGCTGGACAGGCCCGTTAACATGGAGCAGCCATCTTACTCAGGTGTTACAGCGTCTTATTAAATAGGGAAAGTGATGCCACTACCTGGCAACCATTTGTTTTTGTTTCAGTCATAAGTGCTCCGGCTTTCCAGGAGAGTCTGCCGTGTTTACCACTGGAGCGAGAACTGGGTGCGCACACACACACACACACACACACACACACACACACACACACACACACACACACACACACACACACACACACACACACACACACAGGGGCCGGTAAGAGGTTAGTAGTTAGTAAGTGCCAGGTACAGTAAGTGATTATTCTTGAATTAGTGGTTTGAACTTTACATTGTTAAATGCAAAAATTAAAAATTAACACATTCCACGGACACTATCAGGAGCTGAATCTCCAGCAGGATATAAACTGTGCTCACCGTCGATTTTATTGCTTTATTTTGCCGAGTGTGTGTGTGGGCGTGAGCCCCTTTTATGGCTCTGAACCGCTGAACTTGACACAGTGCTCCTTTCCTCGAAGGCTCAGCCGTATCTAGGTTACAAGTGCAACTGTTTCTATACGGCCGTGAAACACAACAAAAACCAGTGAGGGAAATAAAATAAAGTCGAATAAACATTAATGAGCGGGGTCAGGACTCGGGAGATCGCATCGCCTTGCTCGTACCCAGGATGAGATAAGTCACTTCAGGCCTCAGCGAGCTGTAAGATACATATGCAGATTTACTTTATTTAACTTGGAAACACTTGTCAAATTTAGTTAATTTCATTCATCAAGATTAGATATATGGACACAGGTTAAATGTAAATACAATAGTTTTTCTCAGTTAGTATTTCCATGGTTATTTTTCTTTCTGGAAATGTTTTTCATATTGTAAACAAGAAGCTACTGATCACTGTCAGTGGGGAGTTTTCGGAGGGACGTCGAGGGACCGCTGCTGACGTAGATAATCCTTCAGACGACGTAGGGACACATGTATATACTCTGGTGCAGGGACGCTCCCCTCGCTGTTGTGGGGGTAATTGACACAAGGGACACGAAGCGCTGTGGTGTACGAGCATGCACGCACCGACTAACACACACGGTGTGTTCAGGGGGTGTCGTAGACCTTAAACGCTCGCATCCTGATGATTGAGGCGTCTTGGATTGAAGCCTCCGCCGCGGCATTTCTCCATGGTGCTATCTGAAGTGTTGATGAAAAGAAATCCCACAGGCGGTGTCTCGTCTTCTCTCTCATACTTTCAAGGTAATTGTTGTCGTGACCAAAAACAAGTCTTGACGGTTCATTAGCGCAGGTTCTAATAAAACTTTCTCTATCACCCTTCTGCTGACAGAAGTATATTTACCTTCAATGGCAGACACTGAAAAACGCTTTTTTGACGAATTTAATTACCATTCATGCTTTTTCCCCTCAGAATTTGGATTCTCATTTTTATCAACCGGCAGCTTTGGATGTTAATCTCTCCGTAATAATTTGATGGTCCAATTTTGCCTCATCTGAACCATGTTTGTGTCACACCCCTGTCTCTAATAAACCCTGCTGGACAGTACACACAGACACACACTCTCTCATCAGATACGATGAACTGGGCTGCAGTGAGGTTTAAGGAAGAGACACACTGGTTTGTACTGGCTAGTTAATGAGGAGAAGTAAGAGAACAAGACACATAATTCATAACTGGTGCAGTAGAGCTGCCCCAGAGCAGCCCAGGCATATGTCACATACATAACGATCCAGAGGAACGGGGAAAAATAAAGTGTCATCTTACTGTAAAGATGCGAATATTAGGTCAAAGATGGTCGATAGTTCATGCATTAAATTTACATTCCCCTCATCCTGCTTTTCCTCCTCTGGACCTGCTCGCTGACCCCTTTTCATCCACTTCTCCAAACGCACGCAATCACACATCACGCTGCTTAAATCCAGGGGTGAAGGGGTTAAAAGCTTTCGCTGCAATAAAGAGGGCCCGGCTTATCCCTGCGTCTATTTTTAGAAGCACACACACAAGATATGCGCACGTGCATGCATGGCGGACAAACAATCATTATTTTTGGTCCCTTACGACTGAGCGGTTTGCTTCTGCGTGTGTGTGTGTGTGTTGTGCAGCTAAAAATGGACGAGTGCACGTATGACACAACCGCTGCCTCTTAAGTGCGGCGGTCATTGTGACACGAGCATGAGCCTAATCGTTGGCAATTTCGGGGCCTCTATCGCCAACGCTTTTCGCCGTCCGCTTGTGCCGACATGTTGTTTTTATCCCACTGAGTCGAATTATGAAATTGTTACAGATTGCAAAATGCACTTCGGCGGGCGCGTTCCCACAGTGCCGCACCCTCCCTCGCTGGTTGAACCCGGTAAACAGAGATGAGGCTCCTGCCAGCCAGACAGTTCATCAGCTCTGACCTCCCATGTGCCACCAACCCGGCTGAACACGACTCTCGGAAAACAAAACCAGGGGGTCTCTTGTGCAACGACTGACCACCGACATGTGCATGCTCTGCTTTGTCCTTGTGCACATGGGGTGCAGCACCCACCTCGTCTCACTGCACCCATCCCCCTGCAAAAACAAACGCTTAATCACGGCCTTTGCACAGGGTGGATATCCTGGTGCATTAGAGAAACTATTTTTAATTGGTAGTAGGACAGAGGCAGCGCAGAGGGAACATGAGCTAATGAAAGGAATGGGACGCATCTTTTGTCCCTGTGTCTTTTGTCTCGCCCCAGCCGAGAAACTAGATACACTGTGTTCTGCCAACGAGCTGTCAGCGGCAATTACGGTTTACACTGCCGCCTCGGAGCCCTATCCCTGTGCCTTTTGACATAGTGCTCCACAGTGCTTGACACAAAGCATGGATGTCTGGCCTGGGTATCAGGGAAATACTACCGTGATACAAATGGCTCAAAGTATGGCAACAACATATAAATATCAAATGGCGTACCTGTTACTCTGTGTGGGTTTCAGCTGCATATTGTGGGTGTTTGTTGTTGTGAGGAGACAGGCCCGGCTACTGGGGCTTTGCAGTTGCATCACAAATCTCCTAGCAACCGAGTAGCACCATCGTGGACGTCCATTAACAGGAGATGCAAATGATCGCTAAATATATCAAAACCTCTCGGGATGATGTACATGAAAAGTGGCGCCTGCAGGTCAGTTCAATAATTCATGCATCTTATCTGTCTGCTACACCTAATTATTGCTGCACAGGGTCACCGCAGGGGGGCTGCAATCTTTCCCAGAATGCACTGGGTGAAACTTCAGGGAAACACCCTTCACAGCTAAACAGCTCCTCCGCTGATGCTCAAGGGCTTTCCAACATGGCTGCAACAGCACCCTCCACGTAGTGTTGTTGCACAGTGTTATTATTTTCCAAAGTGATAACCAGTCAGACGCCTCGTTGCCAAAGTTGTATTTCACTTTTACAGTTTGGTCCTATTTAAATGACAATGTTCTTTTATCGGGAGCAAAAGGAATTTTCCCGCACGCGTTTGTTGAAGTCGAATCAGATGAATAAAAGGTGTTGGCAGCTTATCCACATAAATTTGCAGCTTTTTGAGCAGCAGCGCTAAACCTCCACTCCTTGAATTATAAATGAGGGAGTAGCAAATCACATACAACCCCCATCCAACAGCCACGGTCATATTAAAGTCATAAATCTGAACTGCAGTTTTAACACAGGCGTTAACATCAATGCTGATGCTGAAAACCCAACACTTTGTATCGGAAACGTTATTCCAACGTTTCTGTGACTTAGTAAAACATGTCTTCATTTTCAGATCTTTGTTCTCTTCATTCCTCTGTTGACCTCATGACTTTGTGTGTTTTTGAACGTGAAACAAAAACCTTCAGCCGCATTACAAATCCCGACTAATGACCAATGACAGCACTCATCGAGAACCGCAGAGAAGCTCTAAGACGCCACACCAAATTTCATCACCGCTTCATTTTTTCCGACTTGACCAGCAGGGAAATGAGGGTCAGATGGTCGCTTCCGACTGTTCACGGGGACGCAAACTGGTGGCGGCTCACACAGGGGTCACCCATTCTCTGTTATCGGTCGCCATGACGTCAGCCGGTGCCCTCGGGGAAGCAAATTTGCGACCCAGAGGAAAAAGGCTCTTCAAGGAGAGGCGTGTTTGATTAATCGTATTGTTCCTGTCTGGATCACCTTGCTCGCCGGAGTCACCCGGGACGAAGCAGCCAGAACGGAAGTGCGCTGAATGTAATGAGGCTGGAGCATCCTTCCTCTCTTTCTCTGTCACTGTCCCTCTTTGTAAACGGCGACAGACAGACATCTCATTCTCATTCTCCAACACAACAAAGGCCTCTGTCAGCATACAGTGTGCAGTCCAGGGTCAAGCCCGCTCGTCTCCCCTGCGCTGTCACAAACCTACATTTAGCAACGCAGCAGACACAGCTCTCCACCATTTGCTCATTACTCCTGCGTCCTTCATCCATTTACAGCACCGATCATAACATGCATGTTTTTGACGAGCGCTAGCTGCATTAGCTTGAGTTGACTGACTCTCCGCCTGGGGCTAGCCGAGACTATTTATAGCTCCCCGTCTCCCGATGCTTGCCCAGTGGGACCGAGTGGAGAGGAGGATGGAGAGAGAGAGAGAGAAAGAAAGAGAAGGAGGGAGAGAGCTGGAGGGAGGAGGGGGCTGCTGGGTAACTAGGCTACATTCAAGATTGATGGGCCCTGTTGCCAAGGTATAGAGCACTTCTCCTTTGCAAGTGTGTGTTGTGAATGTGGTTTGTTTCTTGATTGCGACGCCCTCCCTTGCTGGGATGTGTGTGTTCGTGCACACCTGTGCTCCCTCCACGTGCAGTTTCAGGTATCAACCGTGCGGTTTGGACTGGAGGCTTATCCACTCTGCCTAACCGACCGCAGACAAAGACGTCCGTCCCCCCCTAATTCCCCACACTTAAGTCGGAGATGTAAAGCTCCTGCCAGCAATTTGTGCAAAAACAGGTGTAGAGTTACCTCCCAAGCCACAGGTGTTATCACGTGGAGACGCGGCTCATTTCCATTGCAAAATCCAGCATGTGTGTCATTTGAATAGGCTCATCAAGGGATATCAACTTTCTTCGGTGTGTTTGTTTTGGAGCGGCGACGTGACCACCTTTCTGCTCCTGACATATTTCCTGACCTTTTACATAAAGTCTGACTCCGCGTTTGTGTGCGACGCCGCAGATTTGTCCCGTGCCTGGCGAAAATGTCTGAATTTGAATTTGGATGGCACCTGTTTTGAGGTCGGACGGGCGGCAATATCTGGCAGCCGGCCGTGGTAGGATTTAGGAAAATAAAGCCATGTGTGTTGAGTTTCGTTTGAACAGGACCCAACGTGATGTTCGAGTCCACACCCAAGTCCTCACAGAGGCTGGTGCGTCAGGGGGGGGCAGCCGTGCATGCAAGGTAGTGCGAGACGAATACACACACATAATCAGCGTGTGAAGCATCCTCCAGCTTCATGGCTAATTAAGTGTGTGTGTGTGTGTGTGTGTGTGTGTGTGTGTGTGTGTGTGTGTGTGTGTGTGTGTGTGTGTGTGTGTGTGTGTGTGTGTGTGTGTGTGTGTGTGTGTGTGTGTGTGTGTGTGTGTACTGTCTGATCCGGAGTGAATTCCAGAAATAGATCATGCACAGTGAGATGTCTCTCCTGCTTTCTCCCCTTTTATTCCTCCAAAGGGATTGTACATGGGTTTTCATCTCCCATCCAAAGAAATAATTGCATGTTTGTGTGTCTCAGATGTTTTTAAAGCTCATGCTCAGAATATATATGGCTCAGGTGCTTATGATGACTAAAAATACATGCATGTGTATATATATATATATATATACAGAATGTGTTTGTCAGTAGTCACAGTTTGTGTGCAGTCGTGATGCATGTCAATTCCATCCTCTCCTTTTTGCACCGTTTCATTGTTTCTCCTCCATCTTTCCACTGCCTCCTCCTCCTCCTCCACCTCCTCCTCCTCCTCCTCTCTCTCCCCTCCTTACCTCTGTCTTCCCCCTCTCCCCCGATGCGTCCTCTTCCCTCCTCCTCCTCCTCCTCCTCCTCCTCCTCCTCCACCACCCCTCTCTGTCGCTCTGCTTTTTATAGCCATGTCTTCCCAGGGCTCGGCAGCTACAAAAGCCTTTTCATGTTGCCACTATAATTACAGCCTACACACTTGCGCACAACACACGCACACACCCACACCCACGGACACGCATGCATGCACACACACACACACACACACACACAACACACATGCGTGCACACACGCATGCACGCATGAGGAGCGCAACAGCAGCTGTGTGTCTGTGTCTCTGCATGTGTGTGCGTGCTCCGCATGTGCTGCTATACACAAAAGGGTGAGCTATTTTTACCTCGCTCCCTCCCTCTCCTCCGCTCCACTGCCCCCCCCACCACCACCAACCCCCTCATCCCTCTCTGCCGCTGCTGCCAGCCACATTTGCTATGCTGAGCACAGGCAGTATCAGTCGAGCCCCAACATCCCTCCTCTCTCACACCAAACTCGCACTCGAGCACGCACGAGCCGACGGAAGGCTGCTCCCTCGGCATCCCTCTGATTTCAAGCTTGTTTTAGAGCAGCTCCGTGGCCGAGCATCTTGGCAAAAAAATCACTGCTCGCTCTCCCTCACTGGTCATGGATCAGGCGGTCGCTCAGGTGGCGGTAGCAGTGCCGCGGCATGTGCTCGCCGCCGTGCAGATGACCTGAAAGCCCCCGCTCCCTCTCGGACTGTGGTCTCTACTGCCCGATTAGCAGATTTGTCTCTGGAAGCTCGTCTCAATGTTGCGGACCATATTTGAAGCGGAGTGTTCTCTCTCTCCCACAGAGGGGATCTTGGGAAAGGAGCAGCCACTGGAGGTTCTGAAGACATCGGCGCTCAACCACATCCCAACAGGTTGGTGTGTTTGTTTGTGCATGTGTGTGTGTGTGTGTGTGTGTGTGTGTGTGTGTGTGTGTGTGTGTGTGTGTGTGTGTGTGTGTGTGTGTGTGTGTGTGTGTGTGTGTGTGTTTGTGATGAGGTGTGTGTGTGTGTGTGTGTGTGTGTGTGTGTGTGTGTGTGTGTGTGTGTGTGTGTGTGTGTGTGTGTGTGTGTGTGTGTGTGCACCTACGTGATTTCACTATTAACAGCATCCTGTGTGACTTTGCATGCATAGGTGTTCTTCCTTGGTCGGTCCGCCTGGCGTGATTGTTTCAGACCAATTACTGTTCAGTTGTTTATGAAGTGACCTCACTGTAAACACGGGCTTCTTGCAGCAGCATCGTGACAACTGAAACTCACATTTGTGGCTTATGTAAGCGACAGTTCATAGTTGTCTTGAGAGACCATGCTTACACCTGCACGTTCTATTTATGCCATTTAGTTGAATGGAAACACAGCACCCTTTAATGAGGACGTACTGTTTTTGAGCTCATGTGAAACTGGTGTCGGATGTCTCGGGAGGCACAGCTTCCCAAAAAAAAACAAAAAAACATACTGCAGAACAAGCGATTGTGCAACCTGGTGAAGTGTCTGCTGCAAGTTTCTGACACACTTTAATAGTCCCAGAACAAATCACAGCTACCTATTTCTTCAGCTTCCTCTTGTGGACTGAAAAATACAGAAAGAAATAGTTTTTTCTCACTGAATTCCCACCTACTGCAGCCTCTACTCCACTGTATTTACTATAGCTTCCTCTCGCTCCAGTGAAGATGAAGATACAAGTGATTGTAGTGAGGAAGAGGAGGAGAGGTGAAGCAGTGCAGAGGGAGGTGTAGGAATAAAAAAAAAAAAAGGGGCACAGATGGAGATGAGGTAATCTGAAGGAGAAATGAGTCTGAAGTAATATATGCATAATGCATCATCTAATTCCACAGCGGGGGAGCTTGAACTGTTCTCTGCATTTCATTTTAGACCACAGAGAACAATTTGAAATTTCCCACCTTAGAAAATAATGAAAAATAGTGGAAGGGTGATTCATAACTCTCTCTCCATGCTGCTCTCTAGATTTAGTGATTTGACAGAGCGGCGGCAAGCAGGTTGGATGCTGGGAAACACTCACACATCCAGCCTGTTGCTGTAGGAGAAAGTTTTATCTTTACAATTTGTATCTGTACAGCCTCTTTACTCCGACCCTGAGCATCTTCCTCTCGTCCCGATCCTTCACAGGCTTCACACGTTCTCTCATGTTGTTGGCGGGGCGTTATTTCTGCGTGCCTCTGGCTAGGCTGATAAAATATTGAAATTCACTGGAGTGACTTCATCAGATATTCTCGAAATCTGTTGTCTTGGATACGGAGCTGCTGGGGCGTCCACATTCGGCAGCGTGTGTGTGTGACCCGCGCCGTTTGGATCTGCCACTGCTCGCGGGATGGGGGAGAGTGCACCTGTCCAGGATCACTTATAGAGCACTCTGTTGCCTCCTCCTGCTACAGCCTGGGATAGTTTCCTCATAGAAAATGCAAAATGCAGTTTTTGCATGGTTCACATTATGTGATCAGATGCTGGCGGATGCATTAAAAGCTTGTTTTTGAGATGCAAACCAGTGGTGGCTGCACCTGCAGGTTGAGCTACGCGACTCAAAGTAAACACCTGAGTTTGGTTTTACTCAAAGTAGCTACTGGTTGTTTTACACGACTACTTTTGTCATTTCTTACGTTTGTTGGAGCCTCTATTGCTGAAACAATAATAGACACTATATCAATTGATGTTCTGTGGTAATTTGTTTCTCAAAATGTGAATACTTGGTGTTTTCCCGGCCTTATGTAATGGTTTCTGGGTTTTGGACTTTTAGTCACACACAAATCTAATAAAGCTATTTATTTAATTGAGAAAGTAGTTGGCAGATACAGTAAATCAATGAGCATAATTGTCAGTTGCAGCCCCGGTCTAAATACAGTGGATATCTTTTAATCAACAACTCTTTGGGTCATTATCAAAAACAATATCAGTGGTTCTGGTATTTGTTTTTTTTGTATCTGTTTATTTTATTGCAGATTTAATATTTTTGTATTGTGGTCTGCTTCGTCAAGGAAGTTGTGTTTTTTTTGTCTGCATTTGTCTGATGCAATTCAAGTTTGGAGCCGTACTGGATCAGGGGGAGGATTTATTTGTCTCTTTCTTTGACATTGTCATTGATTTCTCAGAGAATAAGTCAAGGACCTTGATGAAAATCGTTGAATTTTCCAAGTTGTCTGCAAACTTATAGGGAAAAAAACAACCAACAAAAACAACAGCAGTGCTTTCATATCGTAAGATAATAAACTAAAGTAATTATGAAATAACGGTGAAGTTCTTTCACCTGCTCTTATCTTACTGCACATATACTGATACAAATTTATAAACAATAACAATGAATTTGATTGGCTCCTGCCCCCATCGCAACCCTTAAAAAATAAGCGGTATAGATAATGGATTGTTTAATTAAATTTTCAAACCATGTATTTAAACCCTGAATTCATGAATCTGAAATGAACGTATTCATCATCTTTTACAGCAGGTCTGACCCAGGCAGTAAGGTTTGATGTGACACATCGTCCCCCGCCATGTATCACATTGTTATGTCTCTGCCTCGCAGTCACCCACCTCCTTCCTCCTCGGCTGCGGTGCTGCAGACCGTTGTATGATGTCATTGAGACCGCGACAAGTCGGAGCATGCTTTTGGCAGAACAAGACTCTCTGCACCTCGACACGTCCCTCCGTCACGCCCCTGTTCCTCTCCTTATCCTGTCTAGTTTCTTTTTTTTCTCAAGAGGTCACGGTGCCATTTCGGAGCGAGATCACAATCAGTCTTTGCCGGGAGCCTATAACCGAGGAAAGCTCTTATCATCTCCTGAGAGTTTGAGCTTTCATGAAGGAAATTCAGAGCAGCTGAGGGAGAGAGTGAGGTAGGTTGATGTTCGCCCATCTACCCACAGAGACCAATCAGTTGGCTGACTGCAGCTTTTTCCTCCGCCGTCAACAGATGTGCGACTTGTTGCCGCTCATCTCGCCTCGCTGCCAAATCCACTGTGAAACCCTTTACAGAACATCTCTTCTTTTGTCGTCTCCTTGCATGGTTTCTCAGCCACATTTTTACCGAGGCCACGCTAAACAGCTCTGCTCGGCTCAGTGTGACATCTATTAAGCCTAACGAGTGTGGAGCTCAGGCAGTCAGACCGTGGGATACACACGCAGCAAACTGAGTCTCAAATCAGAGACGCCAGCCCTCTGCATTGTCTGGTATAAATAGATCTGCAATTGGATCCAGAAGAGTTGTGGAGTGTGCCCGAGGGGTTGTAAACAGATTGTGATTTGTTGCGGGGAGATGGAGGGAAGAGAGAGATCAGGAGGGAGCTACCGAGCGGGGAAGGACGAAGAGAAGGGCCGGAGGATGGAGGGTGGAGAGAAGAGGAAGCCACTGAAAGGGAGGACGGCGAAGGGGCTTCAGAGGTGGAGCTGAAGGAGAGAAAATAGTTCAGTCATGTCATAACAGAAGAGTAGTGGAGAGACACTTTTGCCCCGAGATGTTTAAATCATAATTAAACGTTGCCGTGGAGATTCCCCCTCATGCTTAAAAAATGTTCCATATCAGACTTAAGGAAACTTTAAACGCTTAAAGGAAAGAGAGAGAGCAGAACTGCGAGGTCTCCTCTCTTCCTCTTTTCCTTTTCCCTGCGACGTCTGTGTTGAATCAGACCTCAGATGCTCCTCTTGTCAAACTCATGCTGATCCAGGTTACGTTGTCAGTTGTGTAAAAGACGCCTGGAGGCTCCTCTGCTCTCCCCCGAGACGGCACGTTGCCTTTCTGTTTTGGTTTTCTCTGACTGCCCCCCCATACCGTCTTCTATCTGTCGCACTTCAGTAAACTGAGGTATGTGCTTGACGTCACGGCTTGTACACAAAGATGTGTCGATATCAGAGTTTATCTTGGCAGACGGGTCAATCTGATTGGATTTGCATTGGCCGTAAATGTTATTATAATCTGCCTGTGCGGCAGCATCATTCACTGGGGTGTAACTTTTTTGCATTTCATTGAGTTTGACCAGTTATAGGACTTAACGTCCTTATCGCCAACAGCTCACGGATCTCGTAGTCTCTTCAAGTGGACATCTTTGTGGACGTCTTCTACGTGTGTGGCTCCTCTTTGTCATCCTGAGATATTTGTATTCTTGCAGTTTTGTTGTCATGTTAGAAACATTAGAAACGTCTTTATTTTCCTGCTGTTTTCTCACATGGGCTCACTCGGACATTTGCATTCTCACATACAGCCCCTGAGCAAAATGTCTGGAAGTGACTTCAATCACATGCTTCAATGTGTCTTAAGACTCTCAGCTGCTCGTAAGAATAACCTGTACAACACTGTGATAAAATGACTGAGACGACAGCGAACAATTATCTGAACAGAGATGCCTGATTTTACTATGATTTAAATAATCTGCGGAGCCTCCCTGCTGGGTCCTTACTCTGCTTCACCTGAAACCATTTTGTGGTTTCATTTGTTTGGGAAATGCTGGCAAATTCCAGGCCAGGAATTTGAGCACACAGTATTAAACCGCATGAGAGAGAGAGTGAGAAAAGTGAGGGAGAAAGAGAGAGAGATGGTTATACTGTAAGTAGAGGAGGGTGTGTGTGTGTGTGTGTGTGTGTGTGTGTGTGTGTGTGTGTGTGTGTGTGTGTGTGTGTGTGTGTGTGTGTGTGTGTGTGGGGAAGGAGGCAGAGACATTTGAAGCACTACAAACCGACGTGAAGGGTTTTCCTTGGCCTTAGAAGCAAGGAAAGCAGGTCGAGCAGGGAAAAGAGCAGACAGGGTAAGGAGAGAGAGAGAGTGCTCTGTGTGTGTGTGCGTGTGTGTGTGTGTGTGTGTGTGTGTGTGTGTGTGTGTGTGTGTGTGTGTGTGGCTGTGTGTGTGTGTGTGTGTCAGTGTGTGTGTGACGTTGGTTCCTGGAAAAGCAGAGGGCTGCAGAATAAACAGGCTGCATGCCTGAGACTGCCCTGTGATGTCACCACTGGGCAAACGAGGGACGAGGGGAGGAGAGAGAAAGGAGTAGAGAGAGAGAGGGAGGGAAAGAGAGGGAGAGACAGTGACGCCCATCAGGTTAAAACAGGAGAGGGGATGAACGAGGAGCCAAAAGTGACGGCGGTGGAGAGCAAGAGGAGAAGTCAGATGAAAAGAGGGAGCGTGCTGTCATTCCTTGTAACTGAGTGAAGGAAGAAGGGAGGAGGAGGTGCAGTGATAAGGAGCAGAGGAGGCTGCTGTAGAAGAGGAGGAGGAAGAGGAGGAGGAGGAGGAGGAGGAGAGCACTGATGGGTAACGACCGCACCAATTCCCACCTCTCTTTCTATCTCTCTCTCTCTCTCTCTTTTCTGTGGTGAACAATTAGCGCTGCCGGTGTGACCGAGATGCCATACGAGGTGTGTTTGTGCATTTGCGTGCGTCACCATTATAAGTGTGCGAGGCTGTTTTGTGTTGTGTCAGGGACTCGACATCCGTAGAGGAACATTGTGTACAGGGGGAGTGTGTGTGCACGCGTTTCTGTGTGTATGTGTTATGGATTTTAATTAGCCCGAGATTGGAGCCGCAATGTTTTGAGGTTGAAGTGCAGTTTTCAGTCACGGCCACATGTCTCCTGTCCTGTCTGTCCTCTAGTGCCTCTGATATAAAAAGACTGATGAGCTCCCGTGGAAGTTAAAAATAATATTGGATAAGAATAAAAAGCAAATGATGAAAAATTAGGCCTGTGATCGCCGAGACATCACCCGTCACGGTGCCTGTTTACCTTTGACGTCAGCATCCAACTGACCCTGAAGACTTAATATGGAGTCCCTGTTGCTTTCCAGCCTGTAGCCAATAAGACTCCTTAATAGTCAGGAGGACGTTGACTCAGGATCTCAAACTGTGGAGTGACTCAGACAGATCCAGGTAAAATCGGGACACAACTCCGAGAGGAAAAAACAACTTGAAGATGAGATGAAATGTCACCGTGAGTCAGAAGATCAGATTATTTTGTGAGAATTCCCCCCCGTGCAGAACGACAGTAGGAGTTGGACTTAGACTCCCTAACAAGCCCCTTCTCTCTCCACGCGTTCTCTTGTCTCATCAGCTGCCAAACTGTCACCGCCGCCGCTTCTCAAACGAGCGAGGGTCAGAGATTGGCCAGAAAATCCAAGGGGGCGTCTCTGCATTTAATTAAATATCGAGCACCTTGTTAAACAGGTTTTTCAAAAATGGCCAAAAAATCTTGTAGCTCCTCTTCTCGGAAAGGACAACTGACAGAGGGATACAAAAGGAGACCGAAGTGAACTAAGGGAATGAAAGGAGGCGTCTTATGACGGGGAAATGTCAAACCTCATGTCCCCGCGGGGTCAGAGCTAATTTTCACTTTGGTTCAGGATGTAAGAAGATTACAACTGTGTCGACAGCTGACTCATATGTTGTTGTCACCCCGCACATGACGGCAGTCCTTAAGGACCTGTTGCGTGTTGTTGCTCTCCGCTCCTCAAGGCCTGGACGACAATAGCCGCGGGAAGGGGGGGGGTGCGTTTCACCTGCTGCACGGAAAACACAAAAGAAAGAGTGGAGATTATAATAACGCCATATGGGTTTGATAATAAGTGATGAGCGGCTGCTGTTAGCAGATTGATGTTCAGAAGGAGAGAAAGAACTCCTTCTAAGCTCACGCCTGCAATCAATTTAAGATGATCTTGTATGGGTGTTCCACAGCTTTATTTCTGTGTCTGGAAGAAAGATGCACCATAGATCAAATGTGAAGAAAGTGCAGGATGCTTAGTTCCCCCGTCAAAAATCGGAGGAAGACAGATGTGTGTTATTGCCTGTCGCACGCCCCTCAAATCATTTTGTCATCGTGGGCCTGAGTAGCTGTTTGTCAAGTCGAGTGCATCCCCGAATCATCGGCGCCTTATTAAAAGGGTTTTCACACTTCGGTCTGCGTGATGTTGTCGGATGCTTGAGTGCAGCGGTGACGGGCTAAAAATAATCAGGAAAAATCTCTCTGGGTTTTAGGCAAAATAACGCTGCTTCAGGCCGGTGCAGCGCAAGTGGAAATTCGCCACTTGCAAATTGCATTTCCTCATGTTTGAGTGGCTGCGCTGAGGCGTCTGTGCATTTGCGGCAACCCTGCTGCTGCTAAGTGTGCCCGCGATGGCGTGTTTGCCTCTTTATTAACAGGCAAGTGTCTCTGGCTCTTGCCGTGCTCTCTGTAAACATGTAGGTAAATAATCAGCCAATCGGCTCCTATTTATTCAGATTTAATGGGGAGGAAGCTGCGTGATTGGAGGGCTTCCTGTGCAGTGATTTGTGGGTGGCTGGCCCCGGCTCAAGGTCTGAGCCTCTCCGGGTCAATGCAATCTTTGTCAGATGTCGTCGGCCTTCGTGTGTAACTGCGGCATCATTCATGGGCAGTGTGTGTATGCAGCAGGGGGGTTCTTTCTTTTTCTTGTACATAAAGAGGAGATGAGATAAAAAGACTCCGGTGTCAGAGGTTTTTTATGTAACGTGATGATGTCTCTTTCACAAGGTGGTTGGATCTCACTGAAAATCATGAGAGCAATTTCACTCAGAGCAAAGATTAATTACTTTTAAATTTTTACTTTTAGTAGTTTTAATAAATACTCACATGTTTCTAAACATATGCACGCTTTGTATTTTTTGTAATTACAGAAACGCTGCACGACTTTTTCAAATCACACATCTTCAAATCCCTTTCCAAACCTTTTTGATGCTTCAGAATTGATGTTGACACCAGATATCACTCCAATATTTTTTTGTTATCACCGAGCAAGAACACACACACACACACACACACACACACACACACACACACACACACACACACACACACACACACACACACTAAATAACACTCTGAAAAGCTTTGATTTAATCCCTCTCAGAGACCGGTGGGCCTTGTCGGATCAAATGTGACGCATGAGAACGTGTGACAGTGATTTTATTTTGGCATGACGTGCAGGTGTGGAGGTAAAGAGCCAGTGACCCTGACACCATCTCACTGAAATTGAGCACATGACTGAATGAAAAACATTATCAGCACTAAATAATGAACGCTCTGTGCTTTATTTCACTACTTTTAATGCCGCTAAAAATACGACTGGCGCATATTGAGAATCTAGAAGTGGAGACTTTCTTCTCTTCAGTAAGAAAAGGGTTGTTATGATTATCTGTCTGTGACCTTGAGTATTTCAAAAAGCCGCGTATTGAATTTCTCTTCACTGTGACGTCCGTCAAACTAAGAATTACTGTAGTTTAGTGGATGTGACACCTGCCAGGATCAAACCATTTCCTCTAACAAGATAAAAAGCACCGTGTGCGAGCTGTCCCCTGTGATCACAGCCCCCTTCACCTGCTTCTCTTCCTCCCTCCAGTGGACATCAACTCGGCGCTGCCCCTGCGTCTCCCACCGGCCGCCATCCCCATGGACCTGCGCGTGGACCATCATCAACAGCAGCAGCAGCAGCAGAAGGTGTCCTCGCTCTCCCCACCCGGCCAGCAGTCGCCCGGCTCCCTCGGAGGCACGGGCCAGGGCGGCGTGGTGGCGGCCTCGGTGCGCGAGCAGCAGCTGCAGCAGGAGCTGCTGACGCTGAAGCAGAAGCAGCAGATCCAGCGGCAGATCCTCATCGCCGAGTTCCAGCGGCAGCACGAGCAGCTGTCCCGCCAGCATGAGGCCCAGCTCCAGGAACACATTAAGGTACATCACTTAAAATTTTAAAAGGATGATTTTTATTGCTGTGCCCAGCAGACATGACCTTTCAAGATACCAGAATTTGAGATTTAAAAAAAAGGAAAAATTTTACTAAATTGTGTAATCGCTTACAGAGTAATTCCAGTCAAATATTCCATCGTCCTTTTCCAGGATTCTGAGACAAAGTTACCAAACTTAAAACATCAATATTTAAAACCAAATTCCTTCTTTTGATCGTCTGTACGCCAGAGGAAAATGTCAGGCTTTTTACGATCCATATTTTTACTCTTAAATCATCATCCCTTGTACAGTACAGAAGAAAATGTGCCTCACTTTCCACCTCTAAATCACACAGCTCACGTAATCTGTTTTTCTCCCCAAAATATGTTTGAATCTGCCAACCTCGATGGCCAGTGGAAGAATACCTGCGCTCAAGTGTGCAAGGAAGAATATCTGGCGTCTGGGAAATAAGTGAAAAGGTCAAAAAACAGCTGATCTCACTATGATAGAGTGATAAAAATCGCTCATTAGGGGGATTTTGTTTTGGGGGGCCCTAATCTGGATCTGCGCCAAAATTTAATGAGTTCTTCCTTGGCACATTTCCCATTCTCCCGCCAAAGCTGCTTTCACACATGCACTGACCTCCGGGCGTTTTCCTGAAATTATCAGGCTATCCAATAATCGGTTGCTCTGGACATTTTCAAGAACTTAAACGTGAAACTGAAAAAAGACGCTGACAAAGATGTCAACTTGGAAAGACAACGAGATTTGAGAGCTGTTGATGTTTTCCTGCCTCCTGCTGTGTTATCATAAATGAAAGTGAAAACTGTCCAGACCCGATTTTTGCAGACTTTTCATGTGTGAAAACAGCTCAAGTTTCAAGAAAATCAGTTAAGTAGTTTTTGCGTAAATCCTGTTAACAGACAGACGGATCAAAGTACAGTTTTATTTAAAACCTCCGAGAGACAACAATCTAAAATCGAATCGGCAGGTTTGTCTCCCAAACCTATTTAAAAACAGAGACAGCTCTTAATTTACTCAGCCACCGGATTCTTCATTAAGGGACTGAACACAGCAGCAGCAGCTCCGTCGGCTCCGTCGGCTCCGACCCCCTCTGCAGAAGTCGAGGGAGCAGAAAACAAGGAGTCACTCTGGCTCCGCGTCCTTCAGGGATGGATGAAAGCAATATAAGGATGTGTTTAGACTCGGGAAAGGAAAAGTGTGAAAGACTTTGGTAACGGCGGTTGGGGTGTTACGTAACTGCACCCTCATGCACCAAGTCCTGTTGTAGCCTGACTTCTGATATACGAGCGTCCAATAAAAAGTCAGAAAAAATGGTGGCTGGTGTTTGCTTTTCAGAAAAGGCTCTTTTTTCTTTTTCTTCCCCCCGTAAGATTTTCTTGACGCGTCGAGACGTTTAACTGCTCCGATCACATTCCCATATTGTAGTGACCTGGAAATACAAAGTGGATCTAGATCAGCACGCCCACACTTTGACGCTCTAATACATCGGGGCCCGCGAGAGCAGCGGCGCTCCTGTGGGGCTGAAATGTCAGAGAGGAGTATTCCTGTGTTTGTTCTTCTTCAGCTGCGTCTCACTGCTGTAATATGAATTGTAACACATGCACATACAAGTGAGCATACTCTGCTTTTTCCAGGGCTGATAATAAAATGTCTAAAAATGGAGTGAGGGGGCAGCAGATTAGATTGCACATGGCAGGAATACAGCATTCGGAAATTAATCATTTTCATCACTCCTCTATAAGTTGATTTGTACTTTCTTTTCTCGCTTTTTTTCCTTAAATTTTTCACCCTCTCTTCTCCTCCTTCCCTCATGTCCTGTTTTACTGCCCTCCTGTCATCTCTCGTAATTTTCGTCCCTCGTCTTTATAATCTCATCTTTTCCGTCTCTTCTGTCCTTTCTTGCTTCTTTTTTTTTTCGTCCTTTAGTTTTTGTCCTTCCTCACTGTTAATGCCTTCCTTCTTTATTCATTTTTTCCTCTCTTCAGTCTCTTTCTTACCTCCCTGCCATTCTCTACTTTTTTCTTCTTTGTTCATGCCCTAACTTCTTCATTTTATTTCCTCTTGTACTCCCATCTTCCCAACTTCTCCTTATTCCTCTGTCTTTTCTCCTTTGTTCTTTTTGCTCAATTATCTTTGCTGTGTTATCTTCCGTCTTTCTCTCCCTCCTTCTTTTCCTTTTTTCTTTCCCTCCTTCCTTCAGGTCTGTTAGCACTTCTGAAGAGCATCTGTAATAAATAAAAGATCTACACAGGAAATATTGGCAGTTGTTTCAGCTCTGACACATTTCCACGTTGTGTTGGACGCTGAGTGTTCGCTCCTGCAGGTGAAACAGTGTTTGGGATGAGTGATGCTGTCTGAGGGGCCGTCTGGCCTGTGGTGGGGCTGCAGGACCACTCAGGTGGAGGCCGCTGACGCACAGCCTGAGCAGGGAGGCCCGCTCTCAATCAGACCCATTCACTGGCCCTGTGTGTACACACACACACACACACACTGCAGTTGTACAGGCATTAGAACATACACATCCTCTCAAATGTCAGCAAACACACTGACACACGCATGCCCAGTTTGCCTCCACGTTAGGGACAGAAACACACACATTCAGATATCCTGAAGCTCTTGAGATTATTAGTCAAAAGGAAAAGTTTGTGTGTAGATCTGTAATCTATTGAGCCACAGGGGTTTTGTGTGTGTGTGTGTGCCTGTGTGTGTGTGTGTGTGTGTGTGTGTGTGTGTGTGTGTGTGTGTGTGTGTGTGTGTGTGTGTGTGTGTGTGTGTGTGTGTGTGTGTGTGTGTGTGTGTGTGTGTGTGTGTGTGTGGGTGGGTGGGTGGGTGGGTGGGTGTGTGGGTGGGGAGGTTACTTTGAGCCTTCCCACCCACTCAATCCCCGATCCCCAACCTTGTTTGAAAGGCATAAAAAAAAAAAAGAAGGATGGAGGCTTCTGGGCTGGAAGCGAGCCAGCCACAGCGCCCATGTACTTTTCTCGCACTCACCTTCATCTCACCTTCAGCCGCTAATTTATTCACAGACTCGTCTCAAGTGTTCGAGTCGCCCTTACGGTAAACACGAGTGCACGTCCCGGCCACTGAGTGTCTGTTTACAGTGTTTAATAAACACAATCAGTAGTTGATTACATACAGTTATGGTAACTGATCAAATATTGCCATTGGGTATGCGATGATAAGCAGGGAGAAGTGTTGATTCCTTGGCACGTGGGGTCATTATGTGGCTGGCGGAGTGCGCGCACAGACAGCTTGCCCATTTATTGTATATCACAGAGACATTAAAGAGTAATTGGGACTCTTGATTTGGGGGCTCAGCTTGTCACAAGGCATTACGGCACCAAAGAAGGTGAAAAGCCCGTTCCACTGTGCGTTTGTGGCATTTAATTGGTGCTCTTAGCCACAGCGACTCACAAAGAGTCCCGGGTCTCGCTCAAGGACACTTGAACGGCACCAGAAAGGTGTCGGCGAGCACATCCAGGCTTTTATGTGGATTTTATTTTTGACCTTTTGGTTACAGGACAAATCGTGAGGCCCCAGCCAAGCAAGTTTGTTTGGTTTAAACGCCTGAGGAAGACAGACTTTAAAGCATTTAACAGATGTTCTTCCCTTCACTTCTCTGTGAGCAGATTGGATTATGTGTCTTGGTAAAGCCTCACCCGCAGTTAAATTGTTTATACTTGTTTAAAAGCTCGAGCTCGTAGCCCAAGGTTTTTTTCATGGTATTGCAAAGGTTTTTATTTTCTGGCTTCAAACACCTGTCGGACTTAATTATTCCTGACGGTGACTTTAGCGTAGCACGAGTGGAATGTTAATAGGTGTTCAAAGTCGAGAAAGTAATGAATTGATTATGTGGAGGACAGAAAACAAGAAGTGATGGTATTTTACTGTATCTTGCACTTAGGAGGGCTTAAGAAGTGAATTAGTAAAATGTTTTAAATGTGTACTCAGCTCTGCCAAGATGTTGTTTACCTCTTCCTCACACGTCTCTCTGAACTCTACTGACTTCCGTGAGGTGACTTGAGTTTACTGACGTGACTCTGATGTTTTCGTCCACAGCAGCAACAGGAGCTCCTGGCGTTGAAGCACCAGCAGGAGCTGCTGGAGCACCAGAGGAAGATGGAGAACCACCGGCTGGAGCAGGAGCTGGAGAAGCAGCAGAGGGAGCAGAAGCTGCAGCTGCTCAAGAACAAGGAGAGGGGGCAAGAGAGTAAGTGGCAGCGGGATTGGATGTTGGATGTGTGTCGTTTGAAAGAGCTGAATCCATTTTTTCCTTGCGTATCTGATGGTGTAATATAAGGAGTTCTATGGCGTTCATTCTCTGTATGTGTGATATCGGCTCTGTACTCTGTATCTGCCGATTTCTAAAATCCCAAATACTGGAATCAGTATCAGGAGGAGAAAGGGAATCGGAACATCTCTACCTCCCGATGCTCCCGATGTATTTTCGTCTCCACACTCAATATGTTTGGTATCTTCTGCCAGCGTGTTCTGAACTGCTCTGCAAGAGCTCTTCATTCAAAACGCTCCAAGGTTGGAAACGACCGTTGAGATCGGTATTCACAGAGTGTGTTTCTGTGCATGTTAGTAAATGTGAGTGTGTGTGTAATGTGTTTGCAGGTCTATGTATTTCCATTTTACTTGGAGAACCTGTGTATTTACTGTGGTAAACGAGCTGTATTAGCCGGTGGCCTTGGCGGTGGCTAAGCCGCGTTATTACCGCTGCCTGCTGGATGTCTCTCAACAGTTCATTGAAAGAGAGTGGACAGGAGTCCTTGAGAGCAGTTTGCACACTGTATGGAAAGTGGTTACAGATCGAGGCTGCGTCGGAGAGAGAGAGGGAGAGAGAGAGAGGGAGAGCACAGTGGGTTTGCTCTCACGTGTACCTGCGTGAGTGTGGTCTGCGGGTTCAGTCAGTGGCTTCAGTTTTCTGAGCATTTTGAATCGTTTTCAGTTCTTCTTCTTGCTTTCTTGTTTCCAAATCCCTTTTCTCCGGGGCTTTTAGAAAGTACCATACAGGACGAGGGCAGCTGACTCATAATGATCACTTTCAATATCCATTCATCTGCTTTTTATTTTAAGCATCAATTCTTTGGTCTCTAAAAGATCTGAACTTAGTGAAACTGGTAAATAATTTCTTGAAGCCCAAAGTGACTGAGGGGGACAAAAACACAGAATATTTGGTTTGAGAGAATGTAGATTGATTTTCTGCCCCTCGACTAATCAACTAATAGTTGATGCTCTTAATGAGGATATTGAAGTTGGAAGACAGAGTTTAAAAAATGGACTTTACCTCTTATTTCTGAGTAATGTATTCTCTGATTCTCTGATGCACACCGGGGCGAGCTGGTGGCCCGAGAGTTCAATGCTTAAATAAATGCTAAAATACCCCCAACATTAAAATACCAAACATGCCTTGCAAGCTTTTTGGAAAACTGTGTATGAAAATATATCTAAAATAATAATTCTTTAAGATTTCCATTTGACCATTATATAACCTCGATGGGTAGTTGCATGGGTTTTCTCCAAAGTAATGCAGACTGGGGTTAGGTTTTTTGGAGATTAATTGTCCGTAGGTGTATCCCACCTCTGGTCCAGTGTGAACTGGGACTGGCTCCAGCCCCCCTCTCGAACCCTAAAAGGATAAGGGGTATCGATAATGGATGGATAACTATAGCAGGATATTTTAATCATCGCTACAGACTACAAGGAGGATTTACATTTCCTAAAGTATAATCATTTGTATCTCCCTCAGGTGCTGTGGCCAGTACTGAGGTGAAGATGCGTCTCCAGGAGTTTGTCCTGAACAAGAAGAAGGCGCTGGCCCAGCGGAGCCTCAACCATGGAGGCCTCCCCAACGACGCTCCCTACTGGTACCGGTGAGGAACAGTTGCTGCTTGACTTAAATAAAGTTTAAAAAGGTCGAATAGATGCATACAGATCTGGCTGTTGTGTACATGCTACAGATAATCCAGCGAGTGGTTTGCATTTTAAAGTAAAGCATCAAACCCTGTGTGCTTTTAAAGACTCTGGCTGCCTTTCTCGTATCCCCGGATGAATGTAAGCAGGATAATACAATGGAAGCGATCTGCAGATCATTATAAGTTTAGAGGGTAATTCTCTCTCTGACAGCCGATGAATAATGCATTGGACTGTGTCTTAATCTGTCAGCGAGCTTCTCGTCTTCCTCACCTGCCACACTATATGAGCGCCACTGAGAGATGCATCAAGCGGGGTTATAAAACAAAGATAGGAATACACATGCGCCCTCACACACGCGTACACGTGACAGCGGGATAATTGGAACCTGATGATAGGGGCTCTTACGCTGAAAGCTCTGCCTTGAGTGTTTATTGTAGCATCACTGGCGCCCTTTGCAGGTGTGTACACTCGCTGCTTCCTCTCTGCTTCCTCTCTGCTGGGGTACACGTGAATTTATTGTGCGCCAGGAACCATAAAGAGTTCATTATGCAAATTGGGTAAAAATAAATCAGTCAGTCTCTCAGACATTAAATGGAAGCAAAAGATAATCCCACATTATGAAATTCTTCTCATTTTATTCATCAATGGTATTTGCACTGCAGCATTTCTTGTTGTAGGTGGTTGTGACGGAGCAGATTTGTCATGCAAGTGTAAATCTTATTTTCCCATGTTTTAAAGGAAATGGTCATTTAAGTGAGAATGAACATTAATATTTTAAATGTTTTGTTGTTTCTATTACATTCTCTCTGTCTCTAAACAAGAAAGAATCGCAGCAGTAGAACAAACACTGGCTGATTGTTTCACTTTTTGTGGGAAAATAACACTGAGGACGAAAGTAAACTGACAAGAGGAGGATTTTTTTACACTGACTAATATATCTGTGTGTTTTAGAAGCTGGTCACATGTTCTCAATGAGAAATAATATTGAAAGAAACTTGTAACTACAGCTGTTATATAAATATAGTAAAGAGCAAAGCAAGAAGCATCACCTGAAACAACCCCAAAGAATGTTTCCATCACAGTTGAGCGCTGGACATGGTTTCTAAAAATAAGTTCTGCGCGATTATGTATTTCATCCTGACAAAATAAAAGCTCTGAATCTATAAAATGCAAATAAATAACGTTGCGTAATCCTGATGAGAGACAGAGTGAAACACCCACAAGCGTTGACTCTCAGCAGCTCAAAGTGATGCAAAGTGTCTCTCCCTATATCCTGTCTCCCTCGCCGGACTCTCAGCCCCCTCAGCTCTGGAAGAGATGAACGTGTGTACATCCGCTCGTCAGGAACATGCATTTGGGCCGGAGCCAGCTCGGCTTAACTTTGCCCACAAACACCACCTTATTCTGTAGGGAGCGGACAGATGGCCGCGCATGTCTGCGGCCTCGCCAAGGGATTTGCATGATGCTTTAATCATACAGATCTGTGACAGCCATGAAGTTAGTTACTTTGTCTGGATTCCTCATTGGGTCACATGTTCACAGAGTTAGTGTCTGGCCTTGTTTCATAGGATTTAGTTGTTTGATGTCGGGGGCATCTTTAACTCTGTGTGTGTTTGTTCCATAGCAAAACCCAGCACAGCTCTCTGGACCAGAGCTCGCCTCCACAGACTGGTATGTCCACCTACAACCACCCCGTGCTGGGCGTCTACAACCCTCGGGATGACTTCCCCCTGCGAAAAACGGGTAAATCACACGTACACTTTCACACACATGCTTACACACTTGGCTCTTGCAGTGCATCCCTGTTTATTTGCTCCTGCTAGCAAACCCCAGGCTCACGTTTTGAGATTACACACATATTGGAACAGTAATGACCAGTGGCTGCTCTGCAGATTCACATCTAACACAATTTAGATGGCATCAGAGGACTACACCATTAATCACTTCCACATTATGCCTTCAGGGTCTCCCAGCTTCCCCCACATGAGTGGTATAGAGAACAGGTAAGCGTAGGTGGTTCAAGAGTTCAGTAGAGTGGAAGACGTTTTTAGCAATTTAGCTCCTGGTGTTTTATTAAGTTTGAATAGTCCCTTAACCTCTGGGCTTGTTTTGAATCAGCTCTTCTATTGTGTCTTAAGAAACCTGCGCTTAATGCTGACGGTCTTAATAGTAGGGTAGTTTGTGCTCAGCTCAGATTCTTCAAAGATATTAGTTCATGAGAGATTGTTACAGATGTTAAGTAGTAGTAATTTGAATGCAGCACCTTGCTTCTCCCTTTAATTCATTTAGTAATTGCATATTAAAACTAAGTGGGTTTGACACATCTCACTCGAGGGCGAAGCCAGTTGGGAACATCTCCTCTTGCAGTGCAGCAATTACTTTTGGGCATCCCCAGGGCTCCATTCTCGGCCCTTCATTGTTTTCAATTTACGTTCCACAGTAAAACCATCAAACTTTTCCTCTGTGTACTAACTCATAACATTGCAATCATCAAGGCAGTAGTTTGCTGGTGTTAAATGCTGATAGATAGTCTTTGTGCACGAAGCAAATCAGGGTAATGTATTGCAGGTATTGCAGGCACAGGTCCAGCAGTGGTCCAGTAAGTTGCATCAAACATTTTATTGAGGCAACAAATAAAGGTCTATTTTCCATTCTATTTTCCAGAACATTAATTTAATACATTTTCTACAAAACAAGCACATGCAACCAACACTGCGACAAACTGTACAGATAGCATGTTTCTTCTCGTCCAACACCTTAATTGAACTGTTGACCCGGTCTTGACTTACATAAAACTTGAAACTTGAACTATATAGGTATTTTTTGACCAAACTTTCACTGCACATTTTGCCATCAAACCAGTCAAATGACCTCTTTCAGCTACCTGGCATGGTTTTTACAACATCTTTATAACACAAGCACGTTTTGTCCAAAGTTGGTCACCTTGCACTGATTACTTGTGTCCCCAGGAGTCGATATTAAAAAGTCTCTTATTTAATTTGACTTTAACTTGTATTTTATTAAGTATGTAGTGTACGTGTCCTTTGTGCTTCTTGTGCCAAAGCACTTTGTAAACTTGTTTTTGGAATAGTGCTGTTCAAATAGAGGGTTTTAGAATCAGGGAGTACATGTTATTCTTTTTAATTGGTGTCAAAAGCCATTACGAAACCTTTACAAACCAAGAATCATTACAAGTGTTAAAACTCTACAAAAAGCTCCAATGAAAGTTGGTGAAGTTTTCTCGTGGTTTACAATTTAAACTGTTTGCAGTGTGTTTTGGTCAGGTGTGTGTGAACAGCTTTGTGTGTGTGTGTGTGTGTGTGTGTGTGTGTGTGTGTGTGTGTGTGTGTGTGTGTGTGTGTGTGTGTGTGTGTGTGTGTGTGTGTGTGTGTGTGTGTGTGTGTGTGTGTGTGTGTGTGTGGTGGTGTAGCCGTGAAGCAGTGGTCGTCTTACAGTGCAATTATTCACTTAGCGCGGCGGCAGGCGGCTACAGCCAAAGCTCTGGGCCTGTTGACTCTGCTGGATACGATAGCAGATAGACCACAGTTGACACTGGCTCACACAGCCACATTCCACCCTGAGAGAAGTGAAGAGGAAGAGCGAAAGAAAGGAGGGGAAATAGAAGAGGGAGACGGAGAGAGAGGGGAGCAGGCTTTGGCGGCCTCACTGACCATTTAGAAGACCTCGAAAAATATTTGAGGCTATAGATGGAGGGAGTGTCGGTTTCCTTATAAAAGCAGAGAAATGGAGGATGAGGGCTGGCGAGCAGGATTGTAAACGCAATCCAGCGAGCGGCACAGTGATGCCACACTCCCGTGAACTTGCTTCACACGGAGAAAAGAAAAACGGCGGGAAGATGGCAGCGAGGGAAAAGATCGTCCCTGGAGTGTCAGTTCCTCTCATGGTGTCTATAAGGCTGCGGATTGTGCTCGACTGCGGAGGAGAGGAGAAATCCTGTGCCACCCTGGTATTTGTCCACAGCGATGACGTGCTTTGCGGGGTTTACTTATGTTAATGCCAGCCGAGGGAGGTTAGAGGCTCTTTTATATCACCGCCTGGCCATAAAGTAGCGGACTGGCACCCAGGGCTCCCAGCAACGGTCAAAGGAAGCAACAGCACTCTTTTGTGCATCCAATTTTTATGTTTCAGTGCGGCTGATATGTTCATCCGCGGCACTGTTTAACCAATGCGACAACAGAGGAAGCCAAAAATGTGTTTACGGCAAGATAATATAAAAAGTCTTAAAAGTTATAATCCTCGAGATTTCAGTCCCGGGTTGATTTGGCAACAACTGTGGTTGCCGTGGTAACAGCGGGCAGCGTTCAATACGACAGCAGCTGCTCTGTCGGAAGAGCAACTGGTCTGTGTTGAACAGTGCAGCCGAAGAATCTCTCAATATTTTTAATGAGGAAATCAATCAGAAACAATTACAGCTGCGATCTGAAGGAGTCAGAGGTGCATGCTGCCCGCTCCCTGCAATATTTTAAATGTAGTCGCTGGCAAAGTAATCCCACAACTGGTCTTGTTTTCTCAACGGATTTTATATTACGACAGCGCTAACCTCTGCTTACTCAGTCAATACCAATGAAAACTACCATTTACCAACCAAATACCAAGAACCAGGCCCTGGCAGCTCATCACCCTAAACCCTCATCCATCTTCCCTGGCTTCTGGTCAAGTCCTTCATCACGTATAAAATCCTCCTCTTAGTTCTTAGTCCTTTTTGTCCCTCGACGATCTGCTTCCATCTGGGCCGGTCCTGAGCCATGTGTTGGGCCTCTCTTCTTCTTCTGCATCTACTTCTGTTTCCTCTTCATCATCTTCCTCTTCTTCATCATCTTCTAATTCATCAACTAGTTCACCTTCATCTACGTCATCATCTTCTTCATCATCCTCTTTATTTTCTTCTACTTCTTCCTTCTTCTTCTTTCTCTGCATATTCTTCTGCTATTTCTTCTTCTTCTTCTTCTTCATCATCATCTTTTTATTCCTCTTCTTATTGGAGGTATTAGCAGAGTATGAAAACATCCGATGCTTCAAACTCCTACGACCTTATGATACTTTTCGTACGAGTTGCGTGACAAGAGGTGCTAGCTGAAAAGCCTTCGCATTTGCGGAATGGCAGTTTTCTATACAATCACCAACACCTCTTTTACGGCACAAATTTAAGGGTGAGAGAGCATCACATGAACATACAGCGTGGCCTTTCTGGAGCATGTCACATACATGTGAATGCCTCAGAAACATGCGGACAGGGTGGGAAAGTTTGAGCCGCTCTGACTCACTGTGCTCTTTGACAGCGGCAGAGCAAGGCATGCTGTTCCCGTCTTTTCACTGATGAGCAAACGTGTTTTTTGAGGCCTAACTGGGGCAGCACGTCCTTCACATGGATACAATGGCACATAGGCAGACTGGTGCTCTGCAGTACACGGCGTTGGTTGATAACCAGACTGTGCTGCTCGTCCCTGAATAGACGGAGCACCGTGCGGCTGTCTGAATTCAGCATGTCATTCGGTGAATACACAGCCTTTCACCCCTGTTCTGAGGCCCATTTTAACAGGGCAACAATGCGCCGTTTGTGCATTGATATCATGCGTGATTGTATGTGCTCCTCTAAGAAGGAAAACTTTACTTTTCTTACGAAGAAGTTAAAAGAACACCGGTGAAGACTTTGCATTAGCTATATTTTCCAAATATGAGATGCAGCACGGTCCATGTTGTCTTACTTGACATGAAATGAGTCAAAGGGAAAATGATTTCCCAAAGCTAAGAAACGGAGACGCAGCACGGATCCAAGACCACACACTTACAATCACGCTTTTGTCCAGAGACACTGCCTTGATATTTACCAGCTGCATTTCTGTTATTTTTCCTCTTGATTCCTCTCAAATAGCAGAGGAAAGCTCTTTTCACAGGTATTGACGTTCTCCCCTTCAGCTCTGCTCGGCTTATATTCTATCTTTGCTGTGATTAATTGTGGTGCCGTGTTACTGGATTTTTTTTTTTTTACTCTGGCGGAACCAAAAAACCTAATTACCGCTTCAACAGGCTAATTACTGCCCCTTTTTTTGCTTAGAATTCCTCTCAAACAGACGCTGCCCTCAGATGGAATTCTGAGAAAATAAGCTCCATCATTAGTCTCGGAAACTGTAAACGAGATGTGTCATTGCTTTTCATGTTTCGACAATTTCAAATCGAATCTCTGAGAAGAACGTTGTGATCTTCTATATTCAGACTCGATCGTGAATGAGGATGCACACGCTTTTGTAATTAGCGAAATTCAAATGACACGAATCTCTTGTAATTCTCAAACATTAAACGTCCTAAAAATCTTAATTTAATGTTTTTTAAGTATGAATTTTTTATTATCTAACAGCAGACACTCTACTCTATGGATAATATCATCAAATTCAGCCTTTGTCTTAATAATGTGGTTTAATTAACTTAATTACCTGTTGGAGCAATTGGTCAGTTGGGAAATCCCCTTGCTGCTGATTTTTTGACACTTTTTCCTCATTAAATTAAAACTTAATTATCATGATATAATTACATAATTCTTGAACTCCTGAATTTGTTTTATCTTCAATATGTCCCTGATGCTCGGTCGTATAAATTGTGTCCAAAGATCCAAAAATCGAATTCAGTGACAGGGAACATCTGATTAGAAATAAACTGGCTCCACAAACATGGACTGGTTTGCCTCCATCTGGACGGAGCTCTCTCTCCCACTACGTGTTACTGTACCTTCACACTTCAGAGTTCACACTTCACTCTTTTTCCACACATTTATTTTTACCTGACACTTGATGGGAGCGAGTTCATATTTCTTCTGAATGTTTCCGAACAGGAAAGTTTGCTCCGGGCTTCGTCCCTGTACCTTCGGGTTAGAAATAAAAGAGACGGAGGTGCAGATTAATCTGGTTGTGTCATAATCGTGGTTAGTTATTTGGATTCAGCTCCTCTTTGATGATTAAATATTGGATAATGAATGGTGAAATTATCCAAGGCCACTGATTGGCAGGGCAAAGTAAACAGAGCATTAGCCTCTGTGGCTGGAGCCAGTGTGACATGCCGTTCCCTTCTCCCTGTCTCCATTCACAAGTCTGTGACAGTGGACACAAAGGACCAAAAGGCCTTTTGGCAATCAGACATGGCTCCCAAATTGGAGCTAATTGCTTTTTAGCCGCAGTGTCTTTGGGAAAATGGATCAGAATCTGTCTTGTTCAGAAAGCATCTAAATAGGAGGCAGTAAATGAATAGCAGCGTGTAACAGTTTGTCTGGCAAACAGGTTTTATAACCGAGCAGCTGTGGGGAAGGCGCTCCGCGACAGATCAATGTGAACAGCTCGAGAGCCTGTGAGACTGTGGCTCAGGTAACTCTCCCACCCTTTTGATTGATTGGTCCGAAGCTGCACAGCCGCCAGTGATCAGCTTGACTTCACAGATGCTTGGTTTAGAGATGTGTTGTAGTTGTTGCGGTTTATTCTTTTATGAAATACTGCAGGTCAAGGTGCTGCACAGGAGAAAAACTCCCAAACATCAACAAGGCAGCTGCTGCAACTAGAGCCAGTGACCCTCAATGGATCAGGAGCTGAGTTGAAAAAGTAATATAAATTAGAAAGAATAAGTTTGAAACTATGGAGCAGAACTATAACTTCATAAAGTTATTCGTGGTATTACTACACACGACTCTATTTGGATTCCACCAAATGTAACTTTGGCAGCCAGACTGTGAAAGAATGAATCACTCACGTGTTTTGGTTGGTCTCTCTCCTTCCTCCTCGCAGCCTCGGAGCCCAACCTGAAGCTGCGCTCTCGGCTGAAGCAGAAGGTGAGCGAGCGGAGGAGCAGTCCGCTGCTGCGGCGTCGAGACAGCCCCATCACCACGGCCAAGAAACGCTCACTGGACATGGCAGGCAAGAGACACGCAGACATACTGGCTTCCCGTCTTGTGTTCAGATGTTTTTAATTTTAGTTTTAGGCTGATGTGTTTTCTTGTGACTATGTGCATTTAATTTTGTTGTGTCCATGCGTGTGTGTTTCAGACTCTGCATGTAACAGCGCCCCGGGTTCAGGACCAAGCTCCCCGAATAACAGTTCCAACAACATCCCCAATGAGAACGGCATCACTGTGTCATTGTCCAACAACATAGAGGTAACACACACTCACACAATAAATGAATTTGCTGATATATTGAGCTGTTGTTGTTCTCATTTAGTTCGGGTGCATCTTCCACCACACTTAGGTTTCTTTCTACATTTTATTTAGTAGTTGAGTTCTTCTGTTAAAGACATTTCTACAGGGCATCTCTCTAAACCCAAACCTGGGAGCCGCTAGTAATAAACAACTGCAGATTTTCTGGCTGTTACTGATGGTGTGAAATGTTTTAGCGCCAAGATGCTGATTTACTTCTCCCCTGCAGAAAATAAAAATCATGTGTGAAAACTAAATATTTGCATCAAACTTTCCCAGAGTTAAAAGGTTATAAATCTCTTTAATAGGAACAACGTTAAAACCGAGAATTTATACAACAACAAGAAGCAACACTATAACTATGAATTAATTATGCATACTTTTAATGTCAGGGTAGCTTTGCTGTTTTATGTGGCTGCTGGACTGCAGGTGCTAGTTATTAGCTTTTAAACTTGGCAGCCTGGAGCGTGAGCAGAAAGGCTCAGAGTGAGGGATGAACTGATAATGGGTGTGTAGAGGAGGAGAAGAGCGGAGGAGATGGCGAGATCCTCTCTGTGGCAGCCATTAGGGCCACTCAGGCAGTGTGGAGGGAGCTCGTGGCGGTGACGATTTGAACCGCCGGCAGGGTGCAAACAGCTCTCTCCCCCATGTGTGGACGTTTGCTGTTTGCCCGTAGCGATTTTTCATGATGCAAACGCGGATAAATCATTTGAATGTGCTTCCCAGGCGTCTCTGGCCCAGAGGCTGAGCGGTGGCGCTGAGCACGGCTCCGTTAACCAGCTGTCCCTCTACACTTCGCCATCCTTACCCAACATCACCCTGGGGCTGCCCGCAACTGCCACGGCCACTGCTGCTTCAAACGTAAGGAGGAAACTGCTGCCAAGCTGGCGAAATTGCTTGCAGATTGACTGTGCATCTATTTAACTGTGAATGTGGGGTGTTTCCCGCCTGTTACAATTTATCAGGCCTCGTGTTCACTCTCTCCCTCCTTCACCCAGGTGACCTCGGCCCAGCAGGACGGAGGTCTGCAGCCGGCCCTCTCCCTCAGCCCTCCTTTCCTCTCCGGTGGCCACTTGACCCCCTACCTTACTGAGGCGGGCGGGGGAACAGGCGGACATGGCGCTCACAGTCCGCTGCTCCAACACATGGTGCTCATGGAGCAGAGCCAGGCACAGAGCCCCCTGGTGACAGGTGAGAGTAATATAGTTAAACTGAAGTTGCTGAAGCGATTATTAGTGGAAAGTAGCAGAGCAAGCTTATTAGTGGAAGTAGTTTTGGTAAAAATTTATCTTAATAATAAGAAAATCAAATCCAAAAAGTATTTGCATTGTTCAGTTTCGCTCCTGTCATTCGCTGGCGACCCACACAAAAAGAAAATCCTCACCGTGTGTCTGTGGTAAACTGTGTGCCCCCTCATGCTGACAGACGTCCATTCATTAGCTCAAACTAATGAGCTCCTTTCATATGTCAGCGTATGCTATGAGACTGTGACATGGTTGCTTTGTGCGCCCTTTCCCATCAGCTCATTTACCGACCTGCGACATCGCTGCTATTTTCAGCAGGGGCATAGGCAGTGAATGGGCAATGACGCACACACGGACATGTGTATGTGTGAGTCCACGCAGGCGAAAGACGTACAGACAAGGACGTCACACGCCCCCACGCAGGACAGGAGCGGAGAGCGAAATATCACAGCCCACTTGCAATAGATTCCATCTCGGTTCAGACCAGGGAGAGTCGTGTTTTAAGCCATAAAAAAAGTCTCCACATCCAACTTTACCCTTTAATATCCGCTCTTACTTCTTCTAAGTCTTTGTACGGCTGCTCTGCCATGTGGTAGCATCAACATTTATCTGCTGTTTGCACGGTAATAAATCTCCTCAGATCATTTCCCAGGCTCGACTGAGTCTGTTTTCTTACTTTTCCTCCTCCGGATGTTACACTGTAAATGCACTAAGATGTTTCCCAGTTCCTGGCTCGTATCATGAGAAAAGGAGAATCGCTGTGTGGCAGCACAGATGGTAGTTTCCATTTGGTTCACAAATCCACCTGCTAACTTTAAAAATTAAAAATCCATGTGTTGACGTTCAAGCGTCATAGATTTTTACATCTTAGAAATTTACACATACACTCATGTGTATAATACAGGAAAAGTAATATCTCAGTGTCTTGACTGACAAACTTTTCACTGGGAACCAACCTGGCGTTAGTATCGACTCTGTGATCTTTGGTTTCGCCACCTCTTACAGTCTTTCCTGTTCGTCACCCAGGCGTGAGCGGCCTGTCCATGCTGCCGGCAGCGTCCATGGCGAAGCTGCAGCGGCAGCACCGGCCCCTGGGGAGGACCCAGTCGGCCCCGCTGCCCCAGGGGAGCGCGGCGCAGGCCCATGCCCAGGCCCTGGCCCTGCAGCAGCTCGTGGTGCAGCAGCAGCACCAGCAGTTCCTGGAGAAGCACAAGCAGCAGTTCCAGCAGCAGCAGCTCCACCTCAACAAGGTGAGGGACACTGATTCACCCTGTTCTGGGCTCATTTGACCTCTTTCTCCATCCTTTCGTCCACTCTTTTTACGTGTACGTGTAGTTTTTACTAAAGTTGTGTTACCACGTTTTTTCCAGAGTCTTTATAGTAGTACATGTTGTCATTATTATTGTTATATAACATGTTATTAGCATTTAGATAGAAGAAGAGATCTGAGATCTGAAGTTGTATTCAAATAAACTGATAATTAATTAGGCCTCTAAGCCACAGTGGGGCTGTAGTGTAGTTGTTTGTGTAGGCGGCAGCAACTAACACAGCCAATAATGTGTTGTAGCTGTGTGTGTGTGTGTTTGTGTGTGTGTGTGTCTGAGAGAGAGAGAGAGAGAGGTCCTTGATTTTATTCAGCCATTTTCTTTCTCTCTCTGCTTCTCCCTCTGTAGTATTTTTGTTAGCGAGCAGGCGGAGGCAGGTATGGGTTAATATGTATAGCGCTTTGTGTGTGTATGCTTTTGAGAATGGCTGCATCCACGTCTCTGTGACTGTGGCTGAGACAGTTGCCACGGGCTGCCTGCAAGGTAACCGTGCGCTGCCATGGCAACGCAGCGGAAGCCATCGCCTAATATGGTCAGGGAGGAAGCGCGGCGCCGCTGCTCTGGACGGTTTTACCTATTCGAGCAGAGTACTCGCTGGAGGAGAGGTGGGTGGATGAAACAAGGGATTTCCTCTCCTCCTCCTCCGCCTCCCCCGCTCTCTCTCTCTCTCTCTCTCTCTCACTCCCTCCATATGTTTGTGAGCTCTCAAGTGGCAGCTTTTCACACAAACATCTCTATAAAAGCCTCTGGCACACCAAGGACAGATTCTACAGGAGTTTTTGTCAGGACTCAAATGAAAATCTCCTCCTCTCGCTCTGAGTTAATCAGAACACAAGAGGGTGGAGAGCTTCTTTTTTTATTCACACAAAAGACTTCCTGTTTTATATCATCTCTGGGTTTTGAACTGTCGAGCTATGATTGTACTGAATTGGCGTGAATAGTTTGGATACCTGACCTGATTGATATCGTATCGCAGGACCGACATACAGAGAAAAACTCACTCACACATTCACACTGAGGGAAAATGTAGAATCTCCAGTTAACCTCCCCTCAATCGGCATGATTTTGGACTGTGGGAGGAAACCCAGATTATTTCTTGGCCTGCAGCTGTAGCTCATTGGGATTATTCTTATGTCACCAGGATGTAATTGTATAATATCTGGATCTATCCTAAAAGCAGACATCACATCCACAGTTTGTGGAGCTGGAGCAAAGAGCAGAACACGACATTGTATTTCATTTGTGTTCGTTAAATTTGACATTGACTCTCACTCTGCCACATAACAACATCACGGCTGATTCCAATCTCACAGATCAGTTGTGCACATCGCTGCATCCTAATGTTACTCTGAGCTTCGGGGAATTGCGAATCGCAGCTGTAGCTCTAAACGTGATCAATTCAAATGATGTAGGACTTTACACACGTTAAATGATTAATTGATATGTAGCTATTTTTTATGATTAATTGTTGTTTTTTCTGCACAAATGAGAAACATTTACTGCCTCCTGCTTCTCAGCTGTGAGGATTCGCTGCTCTTCTCTGTCATATATGAGAATAAACCGAATATTTCCGAGTTTGGGACTTTTGAAGATGCTATTTTGGGTTCTGATACATCAGATTAATCTTCCTATAGCCCACTGCTTTTGTGATTGAGGAAGAAATGAATGAATGTGAGAGAGCGAGGTTTTTGGGGGGGGGGAGAGGCGGGGCAGACGAGGGCAGCTGGGTCGAGGGAATCGGAGGCAAAAAGAGGGCAGCGGGGGAGAAGTTTGTTTGGATGCAAAGAAGACAGTAGAATAGTATAGTGGGGGAGCTGGTGAATGCTCTGACGTCAATGCTGTCCCCTGGCACGGAGCCAGCGGACCCTGAGGCTTACAGCTCTGGGAAAAACACACACACACCCACACACCCACACACACACACACACACACACACACCTGTAGATTGAACCCACTCTTGAGGTTTTCCCTCACATCACAAACACTCGCGCTCATGGGGGCCAGTGCTGTGCAGCTTTTAACGGCTCTTTGAGTCGTCCATGTCAGTGACAGCGGATGAATAGACAATTGAATCACTTCTCAGTTAACAGCAGGCCCCAGAATGAGTCGATGAAAAGTGGCACAACAGGGCGTGTGGAATGTCTCTGTTCGACGAGACACATTTTGCCCCGGGGTACAGTCGGCGGAGCGGCCTCTCACATTCAATTAGAGCGGATAGGTTTGAAATGAGCAAGACACCGATCTGACTCGGTAATCCAAATTAAGCTTGTTAAAAGAAGAATGCTCCAGAGAAAGGAGTGATTTGCCAGGAATTAGATTCAGAGAAGAGCGTGCCTGTTTGTCTGAATGTAGCCTCACACATCGGAGGGGGATTTGTCACATCCTGCTGTTTGATTATGAAGTAAATTTCACATGCGAGAATCATCACCCGCTCGCCTCCCTCCCTGCAGATGATGGCCAAGCCCAGCGAGTCACCTGTGGGCCGCCAGCACCAGAGCCACCCGGAGGAGACGGAGGAGGAGCTGAGGGAGCACCAGGACGGCGGAGCTCTGCCGCCGGGGGTCACCATCAAGCAGGAGCCCCTCGACCCGCAGGAGCTGCAGGAGGAGGCGATGCAGCAGCACCGGGAGAGGCAGGTGGAGCAGGAGCTGCTCTTCAGACAGGTACAAGATGGGGAGCGTGATTTAAAAAACAAAACAACGCAAAGAGTGAGACATCTGCTCTGGTTTACAGCTGGAAACGAACATGGGCTGAGAGAATCAATATGACAGTTCAGAGAATTGATTCCTTCTCTGCTTGGCACTTATGTATTGCAGATGGTCCTGGGTACGTCCTGGGGAGGAAAAATCTCAAAACAGGCGCAAAAATTTAATTTGAGCTGTTAAAATGTTGCTCTGATCCCCGAGGCATCGCGGTGATTAAATGCTGAGGGGAAGTTGAAACTACATCATTTGTTTTGGCTGCCATCATTTCGCCATAAGTTGTACTCGTGATATAAAACACGTCAAATCAGTTTTTCCTCCCTTTAGTCCTCTAACACATTTACATTTGAGGCGTTTCACACAACGACTCATCATGACAAGTGGCATATTCATCTTCTTTATTTGTGTTTTGCCACTCTCGTTTATTGTGTGGGCATGAGCAGCAGGCCTTGTTGTTGGAGCAGCAGCGGATTCATCAGCTGAGGAACTACCAGGCGTCCATGGAGGCTGCCGGCCTGTCAATCTCCTTCCCAGGACACCGCCCCCTGTCCAGGGCCCAGTCGTCTCCGGCCTCGGCGTCCTCTTTTCCAATCAGCGTCCCAGCCCCCGATCCTCCGGTCAAACCTCGCTTCACCACAGGTCAGCATCGCCGTCGACCTGGAGCTGTTCATGCTCATATTCCACTTCATGTTCAAGATCTGACGAGAAAAGCAGCGTGACATCAAATAGTCAATGATACGAAGCTGATTCCCTCACACGACGAGTGCATGTTTCTGTGTGTGTTTCCCCAGGTTTGGTGTATGACTCCTTAATGCAGAAGCACCAGTGCATGTGTGGAAACACCAACAGCCACCCGGAGCACGCTGGACGCATTCAGAGCATCTGGTCCCGGCTGCAGGAGACCGGACTCAGATCGCAGTGTGAGGTACGTGAAAGGTGGAAATATCAAATATATCCTCGCTGAACGTTACGCAAAGGATAAACTGTATATGAGAGTTGCATTCCTCTTTGTGTGTGTGTGTGTAGTGTATCCGTGGGAGGAAGGCCACTCTGGAAGAGCTGCAGACGGTTCACTCTGAAGCCCACGTCCTGCTGTACGGAACCAACCCTCTCCGACAGAAACTTGATTGTAAGCTCACGCACGCACGCACGCACGCACGCACGCACACACACACACACACACACACACACACACACACACACACACACACACATCTCATTTGTCTTCACTATGTGTCTCTAATTTACTGTTAATTTCCTGATCCCCAGGTTCAATCACTCCCATGTTTGTACGGCTACCGTGTGGTGGTGTGGGGGTGAGTACAAATGTTGTTCAAGTGTATTAATGCAAGTTTATATAGTGATATTAAACGGACACGCGTATCTGAAATGATTCAGGGTTGTTAAATAGTCTTAAAAGTGAGATAAAATATCACACACTAGGTCTTCACTACGTTAAAGTTAAGGTGTTAATTAGTAGAGTTAAATAATCATTTAACGCTTCTTCTGTCACACTTTTAAAGAGAAATCTTTTGGCAGCATGCGTGTGTTGTAGTTCTTTCACAATGATACAGATTTTAACACTGAAATACAACTAAAAACAAGACCAGCGTGGAACTGATAACTGTAAATATCCTGTTTCAAGGGTTATTTTCTACTTTGCTACTTCACCTTCTTCGCCTTATCTATTCATTATGCTCTTAAAAGGGTTTTCAAAAGTCAGAGAAACCCTGTGTTTCCTCAGCTCAGGTGTGTGAGGAAAGTGTGTGTTTGTGTGTCTGCAGGTGGACAGCGACACCATTTGGAACGAGGTGCACTCCTCCAGCGCGGCTCGCCTCGCCGTCGGCTCTGTGGTGGAGCTCGTCTTCAAAGTGGCTACCGGGGAGCTGAAGGTAACCGCGTCACACTCGTCCAGTTATCGTCTCTTCGGCTCTTCTATCCTCTTTAGGATCTTACACGACCCCGTCAGTCTTCGACAATCCTCAAATGTTTGTCTTGAAAGCACTTATCTGCACATCCTTAGGGAAATACAGACGTAAAATGATTTAAATAGAAAATCCAATTATCCTTTAATTGGTTAAGTTTAATTAATCGATCAATCGTTACATTTTTTTTTTTGCCTGTTAACACTTCATATCACTTTGTATTGTTTTGCCAAGGTTTAACGCTTCAGTAGCTCCAACAGCTCTGCTCTTGTTTATAATATCAGACACACACTGAAGTCGAGACATTTTCCTGAAATTTTCCTGACGGTGCTGAATGTGAGAACGCAAACGTCTGAGTCGTTTGCTTTGGACAGTTCCAGGAGCTTTACTTGCCAGAACGCTGGTGGAATATTTGGAAAATGTGGGCGCGTTGATGAAGTTTCTAACATGCCACGGACATGACATCATGTTCTGCCTCCTGCATGCTCCACCCAGGCTCCACCCATCACCTGAATGTTCTGGACATTTTCCTGTTGTTGTGAACGTGTGACCAGCGTCTGTCTTGTCTTTCCAGAACGGTTTCGCTGTGGTCCGCCCTCCTGGACACCACGCAGAGGAGAGCACCCCCATGTAAGGCCACAGCCGTCGCCACACGTACCCCATGCATCTACAAACACCAGCGTCTGGAACAGAGATGACACAAATCATTGAGTTTATATACACATAAAGTACCGAGTGGCTTTTATCCTGCCAGCTGTTTCAAGGACTGCTGTATTTATTTCTCATATCCTTCTCACACGTCTTGAAAATGTACAGTGAAAACATGAAAGTGGAGCAGGAGAGTGCTCTTGGCTCGGCTCGAGTTTCATAACGAACCGTACGCCTCAGCTCTCTTTCCCTGTTTGCTGCTGTTTCAGGGGTTTCTGCTACTTCAACTCGGTGGCCATCGCAGCCAAACTGCTGCAGCAGAGGCTCAGCGTCAACAAGATCCTCATCGTGGACTGGGTCAGTCTGCGCCTCAGTAACGTGTCTCAACGGGAGGGTGATCAGTTTGCATGCACCGGGACCAGTTCGATTTTGACTTCCTGTAGTTTCCTCTGATGGGTTTTTTAAAAAGCGTGGAAATAACTGTATATGATGTGTGTACTGTTTACCCTCAGGACGTTCACCATGGCAACGGCACCCAGCAAGCATTCTACGATGACCCTAATGTCCTTTACCTGTCTATTCATCGCTATGACGATGGAAACTTCTTCCCTGGAAGCGGGGCGCCTGATGAGGTGAGTGTGTGTGTGTGTGTGTGTGTGTGTGTCTCTGTCTCACGGCAAACCGAGCAGCTGACGACCAGGAGACATGCTGCTGTTCATGAACGTGACTCACAGGTCTTCTCTCTCTCTGCAGGTGGGCAGCGGCCCGGGAGTCGGCTTCAACGTCAACGTTGCCTTTACTGGAGGCCTCGATCCTCCGATGGGAGATGTCGAGTACCTGGCTGCCTTCAGGTACCACACACACACACACACACACACACACACACACACACACGCACACACACACACACACACACACAGCAGCTTTAATTCAGATAACAAGCCTGAGAGTGAGTCAGGGCAGGTAAGAAGGTAACCGTAGTAACATGTGGAGGTAAAGAATGGTGTCAGGTGATTTGTTCTGTCAGGTGATTAGATTACATTTGTAATTTAGCATGAAAAATGTGATGATGCAGAATTATCCACTTTGCCACAAACCGACACTAATCTCCCTTTTATCCTGTTTGAGCATCTTTGCCATGCACATTGAAAAATTGGCTGTTCCGCTGTTTGATCTTTTATACTCCACCCTCCCGTCCACAGATCAGTGGTGATGCCCATAGCCAATGAGTTCGCTCCGGACATCGTGCTCGTCTCTTCAGGCTTCGACGCCGTGGAGGGACACCCGCCCCCGCTGGGCGGCTACACGCTGACGTCCAAATGTGAGTGAAGTGTGTTTCTTATCTCACACTCAAAGTAAACACAAGTTAGGGACTGACAAAGGTTGTGACTCTCTTGGGGAGACGATGTGATTTGAATTCCGAGCACAGGCCCCATTTACATATATCCACGTCTTGTCTGTAACCTTTCTCCAGGTTTTGGCTATCTGACCAGGCAGCTGATGACCCTCGCTGGAGGCCGCGTGGTCCTGGCTCTGGAGGGGGGTCACGACCTCACCGCCATCTGTGACGCCTCCGAGGCCTGCGTGGCCGCCCTGCTCGGCCAGGAGGTAAGGTCGTCTCTGCCAACGCGCAAGATCTGAATCCTAATTAACGATGATAAATCAAAGTGTTTGGACGAGACAAAGCAGAGCACGTTATTGCTTTTGTTATTTTAGACCGATCTGAGGAGCCACAGTCATTTTAATGAAGAGCTATTTCATTTATTTTAATCTCATATTAATCTGCTGTGGTGGAAATGTAGTTAGAATGAAAATGCATTTTTTAAAAACAGATAAAATATGATATTGTTCTTATGCCAAAGCTGTAATTTCATCCCCTACATCTTCCAGCTATCTGATTTATTCTTATAATATATTGAGGTAGTGGTGGAATTAGTGGAATTGATACATTTTTCAGCTCAAATGTTCAAATTTTAGATTATTGCATCAGAAAATGACAAAAATCATTCATTAAGTCTGAGAGTGTAAAGAGCTGATGTCCCATGGTGCAATATATCCAGGCCGACCCCTTGTGGAAGGTATTGGAACTGCAGCCTGGTACATGCTGGTGTTTACATGTTCCGTGTGTGTTTTTGTCCCGTGCAGCTGGACCCGCTGCCAAAGGCCGTTCTCGAGCAGAGGCCCAACCCCAACGCTGTGCTCTCTCTGGAGAAAGTTTTAGAGACGCACAGTGAGTCTGTGCACAACAACACGACACTGATACTCACACAGAGGAGTTTTTAAAGGTCCAGTGTGTAAGATTCAGGTGAAAGGGATCCAAAACAGATACAAAATAAGTGTGTTATCATCTAAATTGTACAAATTGTTGTTTTGTTTACCCTTGATTGGGTCCTTTATACATAAATACTTTATATTTAAATACTTTATATTTACATCGGGAGCGGATCCTCTCTAAATTATTTAACACACACCAGGGGAAAACCTTCAATCGTTTATTTGTCTTTTCATCCTCCTCCTCCTCCTCCTCAGGTAAGTACTGGCGCTCGGTGCATCGCTACTCGCCGCTCTTGGGGCTCTCCCTGCTGGAGGCCAAGCGAGGAGACTCGGAGGAGGCCGAGGCCGTCAGCGCCATGGCCTCGCTGTCCGTGGCCAACACCAACACCATGGATCAGAGGTAAAGACTCCAGAGTCAAAGAAGTTTCACAAATCTTCTATTTGTAACCTGAGATGAATCCGATTTTCAGGTATTTGAATTTATTAGTTAAATAGATGAAAATACAATGTTGAAACTCCTGGAAGTAAAATATTTTTTACAATTATTTCTCTTCCATATAGTCCCAGTATTCTGTCGTACATTAGAGTTATTAAAATATTAAAATCCTAAACGCATCCTAAAAAAGTGTGTGAAAGGTGAACACGAGACAACTGTGCGGAGTGATTGCACTGGCCCAACAAATAAACAGTGGTAGGTTTGAGTCCCAAGTCCACTGAGGTCAGGAGGTCATCAGCAGCAGTGGAAGATGATATTTTACCGGTGGTTTGAAGCCTGAGGTCTAACATCTGTTTGTGTGTGCGTTTATTTTCCCAGCAGGCCGGAGGAGGAGCCGATGGAGGAGGAGGAACCACTGTAACGGCGGGAAACACAAGGGTGTCACACTGTTACCATTGACCTCCGCGGAGAACGTCCTCTTTGAGCTGCGAAGAGTCTCGACTGAACCCTTCATTTAGTCCCCCTAAACCCCACTCACCACGTCAGTCACCTTGATTGGCGGCCCCTCGGCCCAAAAAACGAGGGGGAGGGGGTGGGCTCAGCCTCAGAGAAGGGAGCCAATCAGGAGACGGAGGACTGAATAGGGGAAAAAATTAAACATGACAGCGTCGCTTTGGCGGCACTTGCTGAGAGACACTTTTTTCTGTCAGTCTTCACACCCCGACGTTCGCCCACAGCGGCTAACCACGTGACCAAGGCGAGTGTGTATGGAGCGGGGGGTAGATCGGGTCTCGCCATAGAAAGGTGTGATAACAGGAACATACGGTGCTTTACGCCGCTGCCCTCTGACCGCGCACACACGTGGACACCAGGGACAGCAGACGTCCCGGGCTGTCAAACGCAGCTCGGGGATTCTCTTTTCTCTTTTACTCGACTATTTTACCCGACAAACTAAGGGCATCGCGGCAACTGAGATAATATTTTACAAGATGCGTTCACTGTGGACTTTGGTCGACCGACGTTTGAGTAGGCTTCTACAAAGATTTGACGGTGAGTCTGTCACCGTGCTGGGCCAGCCTGTCGTTGAGAAGAGACGAGGGAGAGGAGTGCCTTGAGGGAGGGTCCGCTGGATTTCAGGATTGTTCAGAAACAGATTGCCTTAAAGTTTTCGGTGCGAGGGAGGGAGGGAGGGAGCGAGGGAGGGAGGGAGGGAGGGAGATAGAGTGAGGGCTTTGAGCGCCGGAAATAAAGCAAACAATCTTTCAGCATGTTTACTTGGATCGTGATGAAGACAAACGTTGACGTCTCTCACAGCCTCTCGTGAAGAGTTACTTTACTTTTGGATGGATCTATTTTTCTGTAAAACAAAAAAAAAGAGACAAAAAGACGACGCTTTGTAAAGGTAGTTGCCGGCTTCAGTAGAAAAAAAGGTGCAAACGCGGAGACCTTCCAAACAAGGAAATTTGAAAAACGGCCGAAAAAAGGTTCAGCCTATTATGTAGCTTCCCTTCAACCGAAGTCCGCGCTTTGTAAAACACGGAGCATGCGTTCGAGCAGAGAGACCCGGCATTTTCCCGCAAGATTTTTGAATGTTGTCCAAACAGAGAAAGCCAAGCAAGAAAAGCCAAAGCATGAGTTTGCATCTACAGTAGTTCTTTCACTCCACTTAGCTGGCGAGTCGACAAACATTTCTCGTACTGGTCCTTCCAGATAAGGCTCCTGGTACCCAGTTCGATGTTTACTAATGTAACCCTTCACTGATCAAGTGAGCTTCTCGTTTCTTTTTTTACACGTGCCGACCGACCTCCCATGCTTTTGCCGGTTGGCAACTACCTTGGTTACCGGTGCGAGCTAAACCCTCGTCATGTATATTGAATTGAATATATTTTAAGGGGCGGTAATGGAGTATTGCCCGTTTGTATCTACATGTATTGTTTCCACATCAAGTTGTCAATTTACAATATCAAAAAAAAAAAATAACATGTTTGGTAAGCGTGTCCACTTTTTATTTTTTTATCGTACAAGATTATTTTTCTAACTTTTTTCATCCATAGATTTCGTTCTGTGTTTTTTATCCGTTTTCTGGATAGTTATAGGGCTGCCGTTCACACACTTAGTGCTGTCGTCACTCGTCGGAAACTTTCTTTCTTTCTCTCGTATTTATCAGAAACCAGGAGCGACTCTTTTCTTTCTTTCTCTCGACGGCTCCTTCTGCATTTTCATCGACTGTGTATTTATAACATGTACTGTTTATAGGAGATTTGTATATGGAAAATTTATAAATGTACTCTAACTAATGACAGCTATGATATTGTGAGCAAAAACCAGTGATATTACTCCATGAACAAAAAAGAAAAGCAGCGTATTTAACTCGTCATCAACTGCACTGTTTCCAAGCTGCCCTGAACTGGTCTTTACGCGGCGCCTCAAATTGACTTTTTCGACAACATGTGATCACTTTGTTGCCTAATGGATCCATTTTCCTCTCGTGCATGGGCGAGATGCACTTAACCTGCACTTAACCTTTCAACTGTGACAACATCACACTTCCAAAAAAGAGGTTTAGAGGCCATTTTATGTAGCTAGCCGAGTTTTCCTCGGTGGGAAAAGAGAAGAGGAGGACGCGGATGCGAAGGACGTGGAGTTTTTTAGGCAGGAAATGGAAGGAAAACGTGAGCCGATCATTTTAAATATCCACTCTGAGCATGCATGGAAATCAGAGTCTTCTAGAGCCTGACCGATACGGATTGTTACGGCCGATACTGATATTAGGGAGTTTTTTTTAATTCCGATACCGATATATACCAGCCAATATATAATATACACTATAAAAATGTCAACATATCGTAATCAAACCTTCAGTGAAAAGAAATGTAATTGTGTTTACATTCTACATATTTAAACTCTATATCTCTATTTATTCTGTATATACTAATATTCATGTTTGGAGCAAATGTAGTGAAACCCAATGTCCCCTGGGGATCAATAAATATTTCAGATTGTTATTATTACGAGATAATAGAGTGTAACTTTATTATACATAACAACAAATGAAAATCAATCAAACCAAATATATAGAAGATGAATTTAGAAGGTAAAGTTAAGTACGTATAATGTAAACATAAATGCACATCTTTTCAGCCTCGCTCATTCTATAAAGTAAAGTTTTTATATCATCGGCTAATTGATAAATCGGTCGGGCTCTGGTGTCGTCCTCTTCCCTTCTCCCGCCTGAACAGATCCGACGCTAGAACATTCAAATCGACCCCCATCCGTCACCTGCTTTGTTCAACACCCGATTAAAGACGACTACCATGTTTATTTAAGTTGATATCATCCTATAAACTTGTACAATTTGACATCAAGTCGATTTTTTTTCTCATGTCTAGCAAAACATTCCACTTGTTACTCGTTCAATTTGGCTTAACATGTTATTTTTTTTGTCGGTTTTATTTAAGGACGAATCTGAGGTTTTTTGTAGAAACTTTTTTACTACTACTCTTTTCTTTCGTTGCCGTCTGCTCGCGCCAACTTTAACTCTTTGCATGGATTGTGAGTCAGCATGCCTGCTTGTCTATGTAATAAAAAAATGTATTTGCACAATAGAAGAAGAACACTGGAGGACTTAAAAAACGAAAACCTCCCACGGCGACTCCCCGCCCCCAGAGGGCACCAGGCGGGACGGCTTTCTTCCTCTCTGGTGTTCACACCGTTCAAAAGACTTTTGTCCAAATGACTCCACTGGGAAACATTTGATATTGTTCTTATTGAATATTGTTTCCAACAAGTGATTTTGACAAGCACTAAACAACATGTATGGACTGTGTTGAAGAGAAACGTTCTCTGACAAACCTCTGCCACGTTCACAACTTTTAAAAAAAACAAGACTCTCCCAAAGAATGTTCCTCTTTCAAAGATTTTTTTAAACGGGCACAGAAATGACGGATATCTGAAAGGTTTGGGAAAGGGTTTGGAGAAACAAACAAGGGCATCGTCGATTGATTGTCACACCCACCTCAGCCAGTTCAATATATATATATATATATATATGTTTGTATATATATATATATAACCACTGTGGCTCAAGAGCAATTCTTGGTTTACATGTAAATGGATTGAAAAGTTATTTTTTGTTTGTTGTTCGTCTCTATTGATGAAAATTGTTATCTTTCTTTGGGACCTACGCTTTGGACATTTCATCTCTGACATCATCTATAAAATATATTTCTGAAAAATACAAGCGTCTCTGGTTGTGTTGACTTTTTTTATGCGTCCGCGCTGGCGACACCCGGTGGCCGGAGGCATCGTGGTTTCTGGTCATCCATCCTCAGTCTCGCTCTTGAGAAGACGCTATCTCAAGAACACCTTGAGGGAAATTAGAATTTAGCGGCGAAAGGTCAAGGTCACGTTGGCTTTATGAACACGTCATCCTACGAATGCCTTGTGAGAATCATTTCAAGTTTGGTACTAATGTTCACTTAGACTCATGGGTTGACTGATGAGATTCTAATTTGTGCTTGAAATTAACGGACATAAAAGATGTTCAGCGGTTTAATAAAATCACGTTTCTGACTTTTTCTGTTGTTCCGGGAATTTCACATCAATAACAAGGTCTAGACAATAATCCAGTATCTGCTCTTAACTCCAGACGAGATGGTTACGCTTCAGATTATCCCCCTGATGACGAAGTGGGATTATCAACTGACAGAAAACCTGAGGAAGCTTTTCCTTCAGCGGCATCTTTTATCACCTCAGTCAAAATCCATGTTTGCACAATGGAGGTGTCAATAATCAATACTGCTTGTTGTGTGGTCGTATAGATAGTGGGATTCCTGAGATGTTTTCAAAAAGATACAAACCATCCTCGTCTTTTCAGGGGATATTTTTCAAGAGTCTGTACCAGTGTGATTCCTCCTGTTTCCGATTTGCTCTGGATCTGAAGAACGGCCAAATTATCTGCCCAGCACATGACCATCATCACCAGAGTGAAGAAGGAAGGTCTTTGGTTTGAGGAGACGCACGAGAGGCACGAAGTCTCAGCTGACTCCTCTCGAGTGGAAAATCTAATTGAGAGAACCAATATCACAAGTGTTCACGCCGGATTTAGGCAAAGTCCAAGGCAGCAGCTGTCAGGTGACCTCCTCCTCCTTTTGGTTTTCTGTCTGCGCTTTATCTGACGAGTGTAAAGACTAAAGGGCTGCAAGACATTGATTTGAGGTTTGATCTATATGTGAAAATATATATTTTTTTGACCTGATAAAATAAATTGTCTTTTGAAAATGGAAGCAGGGTATTTCTTGGGTTTCTTTTTACTAAAACATGACTCAAAAAATGTGATTAAGAGTATTGATCACATGCAAGTGTATCTGGCCCATTTAAATATTATATCATAATTATTTTACCCAAAAAAGCATGAAGTTTTACAGTCCTACATTTTTAAAGGTTGACCATTTTTTCATGGACATATAGAATGAAAATAATCAAAATACTTTATAAACAAGGTGAAAATAGTCTTTCTGATTATTTCCAGTCAACATATTCAATATCTACAAGATAAAAAGCAATAAGTACAAAATAAATACATATATTTAGACCAGAGAAGCTGGGCTTAGTCTGCTGATACCATGTATACACAGACATTATTTAATTGGCTGCCTGAGGTTAGTCAGTAAAAATTGAAACAAGAGACAAAACAACAAAAGAAGAATTGTATAAAAATCCTATCTCACTTTTGTATTTCTTCTTTTTAACTTGTCCTATTTATTCAACAATTTAAAAATGTACCATTTAACAGATACACCCCTATTTTTTGGGGTCCTTACCCTTGTTTTGTTAAACTTACATATTCCCTTATATTTTATTTCATCTATTTTTCATCTGTTTTCTCTTTTATTGCCCATTTTTCTATATTTTTTGTTTAAACTAACAACTAGATCATTCCTATAGTATTTTATTTTGTAGTATGAATTATTAACGTATGATTACTTTAGCTGTGTTTCCCTCCTGACTTCCAACAAACAGGTTATTTAACCAACACATGATGAACTCCTGTCAGATGCTCACAACCGGAGTGTGAACACAACGTGTTGTTGTGCTAATGGGCTCCAGTCCCGGCCAATGAGGGGAGGTCACTTCCCTTTTCCTCCACAAACACACGGCTCCGGTTTCCTCTCTGCTCTCGGTCTCCGCCGCTGCACAGTGCGATGCTCCGGCTGCAACACTAGCGAACCTCACCCCCCACACCTCCGCGGCCCTCCAGTGTCGTTTTACCCCCTCGTCTTTTACCGTCTTCCCCCCCAGTGTCGAGAAGAAGCCCCACCGGGTGTGTGGTGTTTTTTTTTTGGACATGCCTAACATCGTGCTTTTTAGCGGGAGCTCCCACCACGACCTGTCCCAGAAAGTGGCCGATCGGCTGGGGCTGGAGCTGGGCAAAGTCATCACGAAGAAGTTCAGCAACCAGGAGACATGGCGAGTACCTTCCCGACCGGACCCGACCCGACCCGAGGCGGGCTGGTTCTTCTGCGGAGCACATGTTGCGTTCCCATGTGGACACGCTAGCTCCTGAGCTAACAATAGTTTAGCACACGTGACCTAGCTAGCCACATGTAAACACAGCGGGCTCGAGGCTAAGCTAGCTAGCTAGCAGCTGCAGCTTTGCTAGCCCCCCCCACCTGCGCTTTAAAGTCAGCTAGCATTGTTGGTTCATATTAACGTGAAATGTTAGCTTAGTTAGCCGTTGTTATAATTTACGTTGAAGCGTTATATTACGTTCGCTGCGTGTCAAGCTAGCACGAGCTAACGCGTAGTTGCGTGTGTTTGTCACGGGCGAACATGGAGGAGGCCGAGTTTCGAAGCTAACTCATCACGGTCCAAACTACGTAGAGAAACTTTCTAAATGAACAGTTCTTAGCTACGTGTGTTTCTAAATGTTTAGCCTCGGCGCTAAAGATGCTAATTTAGAAGCATTTAAGTTGTGTACACAATTTGACGTAACACCACAACGCAGTCACTTAGCAAAATGGCTACCAGCTAGCTGTGTCCAACCACGAAACACGTAGAAATAAGTGTATAATTCACACAACTATTTAGCACCAGGGTTTAATGGATGATGTAGATGCACCTGTTGTCCAATTTAAGCGGGGGAGAAGCACTTTAAACCAGGGCTGAGCCTGTCCGATAATGGGCGCATGCTAACTAACTGTCCTTAAACATGGCTTCCACGTACCACAGACGATAACGTGGCTCGCAGGGTTGCACTGGACAAACTCAGCCATTGCATGTGTATTAAATTTCCACTGCCCTGTGCAAACTAATGTGATGATCTGCATGAAGGTTGTAATAAAGATTTATGAGCTGTTTTTTAGGGGAAGTGTCCACGGCTGCAAATCACATGCACTCAATTAGTCTTCGTTTCCTCTGCAGCCCAGTTCACCATTAGTCAAATCAGTGTGTGCACGGGACTACTCTTATGACTTTGACGTCGGCCTTGAGCAGAGTCGTTAAAGGTTGCAGGTTTAAAGCCCCCCCCCTGCAGGATGACCTGTCTGCAGAACCCATCACTACACTGTTCGATCCCGGCGTGCGGTCGAGGGTACGATCGCTGGGCTTCCCCCCTCATCTGACTGCACTGTGCTGTCTTTGATTCGCTGATGGAAACTGTGTCAGTGCCCTCTGCATCCACCTCGATACCTATGTTTCCTCTACAACACTGCCGTTTCCTGGATTAGACAGGGGCCCTGACCCCTTAATCCCCCCCCGCCCCCCTCTCCTCTGGTACTGTTTCTACCCACAACTCTGAAGATCCAGGGAAAACTCTGATTATCCACATTCTCACCAGGGAAAGCAGCTGTTTGGGTGACGCAGTGCAAAACAAAAATTATTTTCTCATCCTCGCACGCCATCGGGGGGAGGTGAGAACAGTTCGCTGATAGCAGCTCTTCTCACAGGCTCGGAGCGGATTCCTGGGAATAAAGGAGCAGGGAGAACTTTTGTTTGTTTGGGTAGTTACTCAGTCTGAAGCAATTATCTAACTTCTAGGTCACTCCTTGTTCCGTGTTGTGCCACCATGACTGAGCATTATAGCACCTCTGGCAGGACAGGTTCTGCCCGTCCTAAATCCACGAAGAGAATCGGAAGAATTCATGTCTCCTGCTTGTCTCTGTCAAACTGAAATCTTGATGTGCTCATGTTTTAGATGAATGAAATGTGAAAGGCAAGGAAATACTCAAAATACTATTTGTAAATATGGTACAGAGAGCAATGGACTATTAAAGTGAGGATGGACGTTTGTTCAGCTTATCAAGTTTGAGGTTTTGCAGTTTATCGTTATCATTTTTAATATCTGTATGTTATATGTATGTAAGTATGTATGTATGTATGTATGTATGTATGAGGGATTAGTTTACTATAATGTATATAGTAAACTAATCCCCTTTTAGGTTTTGAAAACAAGACATTCTAAACTTGGAACTTTGGAAATATTTGAAATGACCAAACTATAAAGCAGATTAACTGAGAGAATGGATTTAATGAAAATCTCAGTTGTAGCCCTGGCTGGCTCCTGATTGGCCAAGTTGTTGTCTTTGGAAGCTGTGTCTTGTTTTTATAGCCGTCCTCGGTTATGACTTAGGTCCTGGACTATACAAGTTAATAAAGAGTGAGCGGCTGCTGCTTGTAAAGAGTCGGCCTCTCTTTAAAAACAACTCCGGCCCATGTGACTGTCTGTGCCGTCCCCGACTCTCACCCTGAACAATTGAAAAAAGTACATGTCCACTGATCACATGACGGAGGCCGGGAGGACCTGGTTGTGTCCCACAGTGGAATGTTTCACACACACGCTGCCTGGGCTGTGACTGTGTCTCCTGCAGGTCGATACTGTCACACACTGTTCGAGCAGCTTTCCAAACATCCCCAGAGCAGCGGAGGGACTCGGCCCAAACCTGTTTAACATTCAAGGTTGTGCCGTCATAGTTGCAGCTCTCGTAGATCTATTGTGGCTGCAAAAATGTTGTTATTCATGTGGATTGGGGCTTTTTATTTTAAATTCATTCAATGGTGAGGGTGAGATTATAAACATTTCAAACAGTCATCTCATGCTCTCCTCTCTCTGTTTCTCCAACAGCGTGGAGATCGGCGAGAGCGTGAGAGGCGAGGACGTGTACATCGTGCAGAGCGGCTGCGGCGAAATCAACGACAACCTGATGGAGCTGCTGATCATGATCAACGCCTGCAAGATCGCCTCCTCGTCCCGTGTCACCGCCGTTATCCCCTGCTTCCCCTACGCCCGGCAGGACAAGAAGGACAAGGTGCGCACACACACTCTCAAATCTACTTGTGCTCTTTGCAAGCCCTAATTCTGAGGGAACGGTCACTGCAGCTTCACCTTTAACCAAACGCCGACTGTTGTTACAGGTTGACATGTTAAGTGATTTTGCAGTCACGTATTAATGAGAAACTTCACACGAGTGTTACTGCAGAGTTGAGCTGCTCTGCATATCTGAAACGAACACATCCAACATACCAGCTGCAGCCTGAGATACTGGTTTCTGCTGCTCGCAAATCTCGTAAGTCATTATCTCGTGTTGCCTCAGTTGTTGATGTAACCGCAAATCGGGTCCACGTGACAAGCGGCGCTACGGTTTGCAACTCGCTCACTGCAAGAGAGGAAGAGGTATTTTATTAGTGAACTGTTTCAGCTCCTTTCTGCTCTGTCTGCACATGCAGCTCTGCTCATTCAGAGCTTTCCAAAGAAGTGACTCACTTTACTCACATGAGGGTGGAACATGTGAGGATCTGTGGTTTACCTCGGCCGAGCTCACAGGCCGGTTCTTCAGTTAAAGATTTTAAGCAAAAGAATTGAGCTCTAACTGAGCTGCACCTTGTGTTTCAATAATTTCTCCTCAGTTTATAATGTGTTAAAGCAGCGAGTCAGCCTCGATCTCCAAACTCAGCGATTTCTCTGATTACTCACACAAACGTAGCTCAGGTAGACGTGTGTTTTGTCAACAAGCCTTGAAGCCCGGTGCCTGGCGTCTACATCTACACGGCATCTAGTTCTTTCACAAAAACAGCCCAAGGGCGGCAGGAAGGTCCAGATTCTAAGTGACGCACCAAAAGGGAAAGGGCACAGGTGGACTCGAGTCCTGCACAAATGTCCTTGGCGATAAGAAAACCGCCTCCATCATATAAAATCAACTACTTTCCCGTGTGTCCAACAACATCGTGCTGCTTTGTGACCGTTTTCTTTACTTTACTCACCTCAAGCGACTCTGTCTTGATGCTTGTCCCAGAGTCGAGCACCCATATCTGCCAAGCTGGTGGCAAACATGTTGTCTGTGGCCGGAGCCGACCACATCATCACCATGGACCTCCACGCCTCACAGATCCAGGTCAGTACGCAAAGTGGTTCCCCACATCACTGTGTGATCTAAAAGTGTGTGATCGGGTAAAGAGTTTTGGTTAGAAAGTCAGTCTGTAGTTAAATATACCAGATAAAATATTATGATTTAAATATATATTAAACTACCCGGCTTTCTGTTCTGTTAAACCCGACTCCTTCACAAATCCCCCCCCATAGAGTTTCTCTCCTACTTTATTTAAGAGTGCTGTGTTTCATTTTAAGAGCATTATGTCTTCATTTCCTGTTGGATTTTTGTTATGCTCGCCCTCTGCTCCTGCCCACACCTGTGTCTGTGCAAATACACTGTGGCTGCACTAATGTCCAGTTTGTGTCTTCTGGCTGCTTGTGGGCCCTCGATTTCTGCTCTCAGGTTTAATATTCAGCAAACAGAAAGTTAGGTATAATGCAAAGTTACAACTTACACCCGACATGTATCATACTTTGTTTTAATTTGTAAAATCCAGAAGTTAAGGGGAAATATTCTGTCATGAGTTTCTTTAGACTGGGACCAGGAACTGTTGATGGTGTTATAAAATGATTTTACACTTTAATTACAAACTATAAATGTGGATTTAATGTTAAGTTGTTCTTTACTTTGCATCTGTGCAGTTTAATTTGATGTAAAACATAAAAAATGTACTCAATCGAACTTCATCTGTGCTACATGTCTGTGATTTCTGAGCTTTCTTTCTCTAAAACCTGTTTATTTTTTTAAAGGGTTTCTTCGACATCGCCGTTGACAACCTGTACGCAGAGCCCGCTGTTCTGCAGTGGATCAGAGAAAACATCCCTGAGTGGAAAAACTGTATCATCGTGTCTCCAGACGCCGGAGGAGCAAAACGGTGAGATTCAGTGACGGCGTTTCTCGTGCACCGAGGAACGAATAGGTTCTGTAGCACTTCAGTCTTGTTGCAGGGTAGATTACTGTCTATATCTACATATATATTGTAATCTGAATTTGGTGTCTCTCTCCGGCGCTCACTGTCTCCTTCCCTCTCTCTCTCTCTCCAGCGTGACGTCCATCGCCGACCGTCTGAACGTGGACTTCGCTCTCATCCACAAAGAGAGGAAGAAGGCCAACGAGGTGGACCGCATGGTGCTGGTGGGCGACGTCAAGGACCGCGTGGCCATCCTCGTGGACGACATGGCCGACACCTGCGGCACCATCTGCCACGCTGCCGAGAAGTTGGTTCCATTTAAACCCTGTGATGAGCGTTGTAGAACCTTTCAGTTCATTTACAGTCTTGCTGTTGAGGATTAGAAACCACTTGCAGACTTTTGCACAAGGATCTCGTGGCTCTAGCTTATTGACATTCAGCCGATAAGGTGCTTTTATCAATTGTTATATCGCAGCTCAAGTTAACACACCTTAAAGGACCAGCTCATCCAAACTTCACAGAAAGCTCGGAGAACAACTCTGCTGGTATTCGAATACATCTTAAGTGTTTATGTATCTTTCTTCCCTCAACTTCTAGGCTAATTGACGCCGGAGCAGTTAAGGTCTACGCCATCCTCACACACGGCATTTTCTCTGGTCCGGCAATCTCTCGCATTAACAACGCCCCGTTCGAGGCGGTGGTGGTGACCAACACCATCCCGCAGGAAGAGAAGATGAAGGCATGCCCGAAAATACAGGTACACGTCACACAGTCACTTATCTCGAGCTGTTAAAGCTTCATATCAGTTCCTCTACGTGGGAAGAGGACTTGGAGATTTAGTTTTCACTCTCGTTTTAAACATTTCAATAACTACGTAAAAGTTTCAGCTGACAGAACTTGATGTATATAGATATTTGATGTATTACAGTGAAATGTAGTTTTGTTGTAGTTTCTCTCCCATAACTACTCTTGTCTGAAATGTACTGTGTGTATATGCAAGTTAACAATATTATAACTTAGTCGCGATAACAAGTGGTTAAACTATTCATTTCTAAAGCGATATAGTCGGCATCATAAATGTGTTAATGCAACTCTTTAGAACTGCTTTTAATTTGCGATTTAATGTGCATTTTATATTTCTAGTTATTTGCTTTTAGTTTTTAATCTTTGCAAAGTGTCTTTGAGCATTGTTAAAAGCCCTATATAAATGTGATTTATACTACTAATTATTGTGTAATACCCTTGCAGATGTTTACAGTTGTATTTATGTCGCCCAAAGTCACCTAACAGAAGGGGTTTGTTTTCCGGGACAGACATGCAATAATGGACAGACATGAAAATATGTAGAAAGTTTAAAGTGCCATTTACAAACTCCTTAACAAAATCCTCCTCACTTATAAATCCCTTCATGCCCTGGCCCCCCCCAGTCCCTGTCTGACCTCCTCCGCCCCTGTACTCCTACGGTGACCCACCCAACCTATGGAACTCTCCAGGCAGATATCTGCAGTTCCCCATCCCTGGAACTCCATAAAAACTCCTTTAACAGACCTGACCGCTAGTTTCTTTCTCCCCAGCTCTCGTGTATTTCTGTCCTTGGTTTGTTTTATTTTTATTCTCGTTTCCTCTCTTAAGCGACCTTGAGGGACTAAATGCATCAAAGTTGTGGTTATTTTCCCAAATGACAGATTTATTGTTTCCCTTAGGTCATCGACATCTCCATGATCCTGGCAGAGGCAATCAGAAGAACCCACAACGGCGAGTCCGTGTCCTACCTCTTCAGCCACGTACCCTTGTAAAGACCGAGAGGGGGGGGACGGCTGCCGGCCCGCCACCCGTCTCCCCTCCACCCCTCCCATTTGGCCACTCAGCCGGCACTGTTGGCCACATATCCTCCGGAAAGGCTCAGAGAGAAATAAGAAAAGGCCTGGTGGTTTTCTGGCCAGCCTCATGTGACTGTTTAAAGGTCACGCCCACACATTGTCGTTGACATTTCACCCAGGAGGCCGAGCGAAATATCACTTCTTTCTCTGAAGTTTGTATTTATGAGTTGCTCTTTTTCTCTGTTTCCTTTTTTTCCTCATTTCCAGTCTCGCCAACCTTGGAGCAGCAGAGTCTGGCCTTCACTTTAACCAAAGGGTCCATTGTGTAACATAGTGTATAATTTGAAACCTCACTTTAAAAGAAGCATTCCACTGCGGCAAATCTTTTTGGCCATGAGTAATAAAACTAGTGAAAAAATGTGACGACGTGCATCTTCTCCCTCGGGTGTTTGCAGCTGCTACAAGTATTGAGATAATAAGGTTATAGTCTAACCCTGAACTAGCTACAGCTCAATGGACTTGAAACTGTAATAATAGTTGATATTCGGCCGCACCACAAATTAAATAATGTTGATGTGACCACAGGCGGAGAAAAGAGTCAAATTAGACGACTGAACACTTGATTTACCCACTTCCTCTTTTTCTTAGTGAGCCGTATCGAATGTTGTCGCGTCTTCTCCCGACAAGCTGCTGTCACCCAGTGGTGACACATCTGTACGACATCCTCCTCCTCTAATACCTCCAATTGTGCTAAAAAAATATATACGTAAACCTTAACAGCAGCTTTCCAATCCCCCCCGACAGTTTTGTTGTTGATTTAATGCGAGGTGTGTTGGGTGCTTTGCCCTTCTTCCAAAAGGTCATGATGTGTAATTGAGCCCAAAGCTTGGTTTATTATAGTGTTATGAGATTTCAATCTTGAATTGTCATTAGAAAGAAGTGATTGTCATGGCTGTAACAAGGCAGGTGTCACAGTTGGTGAAAAAGCATGATTTAATTTTTTTTTTTTTATATGTAACACTTTTCTTTGACAATAAAGCTTTGACAATGGCTTAAAGAGACGGTGTCCTGCTTGTCTTGAATCGAAGTATTGCAACGTGAGATGTCCTGATCCTACATTTTTACACACCAAGATATGTGATGACAACCCTCTGCTTTTAGCATATCAAGTTGATTTTGAGTTAAGGGCTTAAAATACAATAAAACAACATAGGAGATGTGTTTGAAAGCTCTGGGATAATTCCAGTATGTTTCAATTATTGTTGTGAACCCTTATTGTCCTGCTTCTGTCTGTGTTTTCGAATTGCAGCAATTTAACTTTAGTTTGTCAAATTGAAGCAGGACAAGGTGACGTCCTGACTGTTTGTCTGAAGCAGCTCTGAAAATGATGCACCCCACCTTTCCCATCATGCATCATTGTCCATGCTGTATCGCTGACTCTTACTATGACATCACTTTCTCAGCCCCTGACTTGGAGATGTGGTTGAAAGCTCTGGGTAAATTCCAGTCAGTGGGTATTTCTTGTGAAAACACACGGCCGGTGGCTGTGTGTGTCTATGTGGAGTTTTCTCTTGGTGGTTCTGGCTTCTCCCACAGTCCAAACACATGCACGTTGGACTAAGGTTACGTGGCGACACTGAATTGAGAGTGAAAGGTTGTTTGTCTCTGTCCCCGTGATGGACTGGTGACCTGTCCATGGATTTGTCTTTATAAAATGTTCATACTGCTGCAGTACAAAGTGACATATCCTGACTTGTTGTCCCTAATAGCTCCATAATGCTGTGTCCTACATTTCCCATGATGCATTCTGATAACGTCGTCCACGCTGTATCTCTGATGACATCACTCTGGCATCATCAGGCCCCTGATGTAGTGGTTTGATATTACATGTGGTGCAAAGCGCTGGGAATATTCCATTAAGTGAGTTATTCATGTGTGGAGATGTTGGAGTGTTTCATTAAATTACTTCACGATTTACATTGATGGAAACCAAAAAACGATTTTGACTACTTGGAAATCGTTTACATCTTGTAGCCCCTTGTTTTCATGTCCTGTGAGTTGAAACATTTTTCCGAAGAGACATTTCTCTGATTTCTTTAAGTTTTGTCACAAGTAATGATGAAGAGAAAAGTCTTAGCATTCATATCCTTAAATGAACACCAGGGGGCGCCGGTCCTTCATGAAACTGCACCCACAGACAGGAGAGAAATCCGAGTGGACACATTTTGTTCAGTTTGGGTGATTTTCTCACCAACCACAGTAAAATCAATGCTTAATTTTTTTATTTCAGGACAGATGTGTTAACGGTGAGCAGATGTGTGGGGGGTGACGTCACTTGCTGACGTGTAACAGTGATAAAATAAGACGTGCAGTGATCCATTCAGCAGCACGTGGCTCACAGTGAAGCGCCATGAATCCACATGTTTCCATTATTTCCCTCCGGGAGCTGAAGATCATGAGAAGCTCTGCTGGTTTTTAAGCAAGAGGACGAAGGCTGCAGGTGTCGCGTCCCTCCACTAGGGGGACCCGCGGGCGAGGAGCCGGTGATGTCAGCGTCATTAGCATATCTCTGAGTATAACTGATGCCTGCGCAAAGACGCGCCACTACTGCTGCACCGCACTGACCAGAGACCTTCATCCTCGCGACAGCACCAAGGTGAGTCCACGTTTCACTCCTCCTTTCTTCTCCTTCTTCATCCACAGCGAGGGGACGAGAGCAGAGACCTGATCCGCGCGCGTTGGATGGATGATGTTGTGCCAGAAACACCAAACATGACATAATGCGAATAATCCAGCGGAGGCAACTTGTTTTTGTGGTTTCGTGTGGCCGCAGAGCAGGAGTGCGCGGTGCGTCTTTTGTCCTTTTTACGCACAGACTCGTGCGTATCCGCCTGTTCCCTTTGTTACCGGAGCTGCACGCGTCTGGTCCCGTTATTATCACAAATAGAAACGATGCCTCGAGGCGTTCCCGGGTTGTCTTTATTATTCTAAAGGGTTTTATTTTGAAAACGCGGAGTCGACCATGGTGATGGAGCTGGTGCCAATCTGGGCGGTGGTTCCTGCAGATTGCGTCCCCAGGGGGAGAAGTACGTGACAAGTGAAATGCGGGTGTTCCACGAGGAAAGTGCACGCGCATAAATCAAACCTTTCTACCTCCACGTGAGATCATCTTTATCCTTCTGATAGATTTTAATAGAAAACTGCGCATTTACGCACGGCTCCCCTTTTATTCCACCGTGCTCTGCGCAGCATTGGAACTCCCCATTGTTATGTAAATGTAGGATTTGAACGCCGTGCACTGGCTCCATTGTCTGGAGCAGCGTGTCCCCAGTGCGCAGCATCCCCGGGCTGCGCACTGGATAACGGGCTGTGATGGCAGCCACATCACGCTGGGCAGAGCCGCAGGCGAACAAAAGGAGGCGGGCGCACATGAGGGGCGAAGAGAAGGAGTCCGCGGTTGCGCACGTAGAGAAAGTGAACAGATGGTTTTTTTGGGGATGTAGGCAACGCCCTTCGATTCATTTAGAGTCAGGCAGATTTATTTAAAATACCATTTTAATAGGATTTAGAATACTTTAAAGTATATTGCGCACTAGATACCCTCATGTTTATGGAGTCATTCCCCCCCAGAGGATTTGCACCTGTAGTTTGCACATGAATACTCTTATTATTGATGTTTATTATCATAGTTATTAACTCATTACCCTCTTATCTGATCCTCAGACTATCTGCAACCATGAGTGACAAGCCCATCATCACTGAGGTGACATCCTTCGACAAGACCAAGCTGAAGAAGACGGAGACGCAGGAGAAGAATCCCCTGCCCTCCAAAGAAAGTAAGAGCTTTGTGTGTGTGTGTGTGTGTGGGAGGAGGGAGGGAGGCGGGGGCTACACATTGCATCACATCTTGTCTCAACCGGTTCTGTGCTACATGTGTATATTTACATCTCTCTTCTCTTTTTTTCCCGCAGCCATCGAACAGGAGAAGGCGGCTGCGACGTCGTGAAGACCCCTCCCTCCATGTCATGCACTGTACACCCCCCTTCCTCCACCACCTCCTCCCGCATTGCCTTGTTTTCAGTCACACCTTTTTAGCTGTATAACTTTGTAACCGAAATTATGAAAACGACAAACCGAGCTGCGCCCCCGCCGCCGCCCATGGACGGATGATGCCTTTGCCAGGGCAGTCAGCGGCCCCCTTGGGGGGGGGCACCACCTCCGCCGCCTTGAGGAAGATTTGTCTGAGGAGGGGGAGAGGGGCGGCAGTAGACGGCGCCCAAAGGTGCAATGTCTCTTCTTCTATGCCACCTGAACCGAGAGAGACCCCCGGCGGCACGGGGCGCGGTCTGCGTCCCAGGAAACTCGTCATCCTCTCCCCGAAAACCACCAACATCCAACTTCCTGTGTGGCTGCTTTTGCACCAAAGCTGAGGTGTCGAGCTTTTTAAAAAGTTTTTCTTTTGGTTGTTTTTCGTCTTCTAATTTTCGGAAAATGCACAACTTTATTTGTACGCTGGCCAAAATGTAAATGCCCCCAAAATTGAAGCTGTTTTCTGTCACAGTGTTTGTTTCTTTTTGTATGTACACAAGGTTTAAAAAAAAAAAACGTGTAACTGATTCCATCTAGATCTGGGAGATGCACAAATGGACCTTATATACGGTTGAATTGTAACATGCTTTGGCCCTTTTTTTTCTCAGAGTTATTCGGGATAACTTATCTGTCGTAACCTCTGCAAGAAAACCACCGGCGACTGATTCCATGCATTTGCTTCGAGCCGTAGATCAAAATTTCTCTGGAGTTTTGAAAAGTCCCAGTCGTCATGTTACTCTGCCACAAACCATTGCCAGAAAATGGAGAAACCGTGAAATGTTGTAATAAAAAGTTTGTTACTAAATACGTGTGCTTCCTCAGACGTTCATCCACACCTACACACTCGCAGCTCGTCTTGGTTCTAACCCACTTTTCACACTGTGTTGCCAAACAAACCTTCAGCATTACTTAAGGGATGAGGCTGTGCACGACGGAACGGCTTAAATGTCTCTGCGGCAGGGATTTACACAGCAGATGAATCTCTCTGTGTGTGTGTGTGTGTGTGTGTGTGTGTGTGTGTGTGGTGTGTGTGTGTGGAGAGAGAAATGAAAGTTGTTGGACCACCTGTCGTGACACCGCTGTCGGCACAGAGCTCACTTAAAAACCAGTGATGATTGCATAAAACAATAGAGCAGAATGGTCCTGCAATCCAGGAAGTAGACGCAGCCTTTTTAGGAACTAAGTAACACTATATATGACACTGGATGCTATATGTACTTCTTGATCTGGGAAGAAGGTGTGTATCTGCTCGCTGGTTTGATACCATCGGTGAGCAGTGGCTTATGGGACGGCGTGTCGTGACCCAGTACAGGGCGTAGCCTCAGCGGGGGAGATTTACCCGGCCCTTGGTCCTAAATTAGCCACCACCTTGAAAGCCTTAATGTCATTAGCATGACATCGCTGACATTTCCTGTAAATGCACTCGGAGCATCGACATGTAACCGTACTCGCTCTCGTGCAGCTGGACTGGGCTTCAGAGGGAATCCCTCGCAGGCTGACTCAGCAATGGATGCAGCCATGATCCATTTTGGATGCTTAAGCCGCAGGCTAGGGGGCGAGACCGCGTGTGTGGGGGGGGCGTGAGTCGACATTTCTGAGCCACTAAAGAAGTTTCCCTTGATGCTGCATTCACTGAAATGCATCTATCGACGTGGAGGCATCATCGTTACAAGACGCCGCTCTTTCTCCTCACTGATCTCAGGCCTCGCCGCTCTGCAAATCTGAGACGTTGGTGTAAGTGGATTGGTCTTAAATCAGTTGCTCTTAATAAGGCATTAATCTGCATTGGGGGAGGAGGAGGAGGGGGTGGACGTGGAGGTTAGATGGGGGACTTAGGCCAGAACCTCGCAGCTCCTCTCTCTCTCTCTCTCTCTCGCTCATATGGGATTAACACCTCCCAACGCCGCCAGCGCCTCGTTCTCCTGCTGCAGAGCCTCCCAGAGAAAGCAATGGGGAGGGTTTGAGGTGGAGCAGCTGGGGGAGAACACGAGATGTGTCAGCACCGTCCTGCCCGGTAACCCATGGCAACAGCTGCTGCTGAGTCACTTCCTGCATGCAGGGTTGGGCTGCTGGATGCTCGTTGTGGAGACGGTTCCTGAGCGGCTCGCCTTCCTGTCGGCGTGTTTTGAATACTCTGGAGATTATGATGTGTTTAGATGTAAGCGACCATCTGTCCTCCTCCACCTTGTGTCTTTAGTGGCCTGATTGATTTAATGGCTGCCGGGCGCACATGTGCCATCGCTGAGGGTTCATTAGTTTGTGGTTGCACTCGGGGCTCGCGGATCTTTGTGCCTTTTGTATCAAAGGACGAGAGGAGACTGGTTATAGCGACGCTGTGGGAATCAGTCAATTTGATGATTTCGTTTGATGGTTGATTGACTGGTCAAGTTTTCATCCCTGTCCAGGAATTTCACATCACTTTTGAGTTTTTGTGACATTTTCCTTGATATCTCAGGGAAGAAAGCATGAAACTAATCAGCCGTATTTCGGGCCCTGATATCTGAGTGTGTGAAAACTGGTGCGGCTTGATTTTTAGCATTTAATGTGTCTTCGGCGACCACAGCTGCAGAGGTGCAAACACAAAGGAGAGGGCTAAACAGGAAACGCACGTATATATGTCATTGCTGCGATTTCCTGTCCAAACCAAACGGTGTCTCTGCATTATTATTGTTCCTCAGCTGTGAGAACACAAGTTCGCTGCAGCCTGTGAATATGCACCACTTGTTCCCTCTCTGTCTTAAAGTTTTTTTTAATCGACATATGGCCGTGACAAGCATCTGAGGTATGAGCAGCCATGTTTTGAAGGTCAAGGGCCATATTGTGTGTGTGTGTGTGTGTGTGTGTGTGTGTGTGTCATAGGATGTGACCTCAGAGCGTAATTTAATCCAGCCATCAACGCCATATGGTCGTATGGACGAACATGAAGCTGCCTGCGATCCCCAAACTTATTAAAGGAGGATTTCAGGGAGATTTGAACCTGATGCTTATAATAGAAATGCACAAGTCGCTGCCGTTACGTAATGGTACATATATAATATATATTTTTAAATAATCCCGTGTGTTTTTAAAAGGATTACTTTGAATCTACAGCTGTATTGTGCCACATAAAGGAAATATATTATGAAAACCTAAAGCATTAAAGCAATATTCAAAATGCAAACGGCTTTATCTAAGACATTTCACTATTAGAAATGTGTTTTTAAACATGTTTAAGCAAAGTACTGGATTCAACCGTTTGAATTGATCCTGGAGTTGCTCTCATACAGTGAAATGTTTATTTTAAGAGTCTCAGCAGTCACGTCCTCCCTCTGTGTGCAGAGTGTTTACAGATAAGTGCTGCTCTGCGTCCGGAGTTAGCAGGAAAACAGGAACTTCTATTTTTTCAATAGCTCTTTTCTGAACAAAGACGCACATGATATAACACTTGGCTGAAAGAGCACGCGCTCTGTTCTCCACTTTAATGTCAGCTCCGGCTCTTGATGCATTAACGATAATTGCATTGGATCCTGTGGATTGGTGAAAGTGTGTTTAACAGCTGCACGGCTGCAAATTACAGCACGAGACTGATGCATAAAAGCCCAGCTGCTTGTTAAGAGTGCGGGCGTGGCCCTGCAGGACACACTGAGGGGTCTCCAGCCGCAGACACAGCAGAGTGGCCTGTCTGGAGCTTTAGCTGGATTATTATATTAGTCTGGCCCCCAGGTGAGGCCCCTGATCAAGGCAGCGTTGCACGACATCGATGCAGCCGCACAAGACCCCACATCGACTCATTGTGTCGTGATGAGATGCTCCTGGAAAGTAAACCCTCCGAGGACAGTGGACAAAGGAGTGAGAGGGAGTCCGGTGTGGGGGGGCCCCCAGGATCACGTGAGCAGATGGAGACTCGTGCGTGCATGAGTCACCTTGATGCATCCGTGGAGTGTGAACACGGAGAAGCTCTCAGCCACCTCTCCAGAGGGCTTATGCGTAGTGACAGCTCTGACATTTCCCCCCCGAGCGCAGAGGCCGCGGCCGCCGCAGACTAGACGCCCCCCTCACGCCCTCGCTGCTGGGCACACATCTGGGCCTCTCGCTGCAGAAGATGATGTCGCTGGCACTTCTGGTTTCTCTTCTACAAAACGCCACAGAGACCATTTCTGTCAATAGAAATCAGTGGAACTAACAGGCCTCCGATTCATTCAGACAAAGAGATGTTCGACTCTCCAGCAGGATCGCTCAAAAGCAAACCTCTTATTTTCATGTCTTGTAAAATTAAAGACTCTCAGCTTTGGACACAAATTTTTATTTTGCACATTTCTGTCCATTTTATTAGTATTTTACTCCTTCAAGTTATTTTGAAGTGTTTGTTCAGATTTATCCTTATTTTTTAATAGGCTGCTGCTTTAATGTTAATTATTAGCATTAATTACCCAGACTGCCCCTGGAGAAAGCTGCTTCAGTGCTGCCCCCTTGTTGACAACAAACTTCTTATTTTGTTTTTTGTTGATCGGCAAGGGACCAGCATGCAACAGTGCAGAGCGCAGGGTCACTTTGACATGACACCCCCCACCAGCTCTTGTTGTGCAATAGAGAGGAAGTGTGATCAGTCATGGATCTTGGTGATGAAAGGAGTGATTTCTGCAGCTTGATTGGGCCTGGGAGGAGTTAGATATAGTTTTCCCTCTTTATTACCTTTCAAACTCAACCTCAGACAGAGAATGTGTGTTTGTTTGACCCGTGTAAAAGCCTATAAATCACTTCCATGCATATCAGTGTGCAGTGTCTGTGTCGAGCCATGGTTCTGGTTTAAGGGACAAAGAGACGCATTCGAGTTGTGTGTTTGCAACCAAGGGATTCATGGACAGATAAAAATCCAGCCTGTGTGTGTACAGTCATTTATCATCGTGCTCCCTCTACTCCAGCTCAGGCCCAAGGACACCTCCCTCGACCCGCCACTGTTTGTGTTGCACCACAGGCGCTGATTCAGTTTTGGAACGGCGCCCGTGCTTTTTCACACAGTCCTCGCTCGAGCTGACGTGGGGGCGACTGAACGCGCCTGATGAAGTCATTTGCATCACGTGGCCGCTCACAAAACAAAAATCCGGTGCGTCTTGGTGGCGGTGCAATCATTAATCAGTTTCTATCAGGGTGGAGTTGCTCTGATAGCGTTATCAGTCTGGTGCATTTCCCAACTCTGTCGGTTTTTATAACTGCAAACCCAGACGAGAGTGAAGCACGTAATAAAAAGTTGTTTTCTGCTGTGTCATGATCTCAGATTCGAGACCCCCACTCCTCCGTCTATAAAGCTCCATCAAATGCACTATATGACCTGGAACTTGCAGAGAATCAAACGCTTTATTGTGCAACACCTCAGCGGCGTCTTTGCTGCACTCGGGGTCATTACCGATTCATGTGTGTTTAATGGGAATCTACAGTATCACACGTGTTTCAATGGAGGCCTCACACGCTCGCCAGCTCACAGGGGGTCGAGCCAACAACACCCCCGTAGTCCACTTAACCTCATGTCTCATGTTTGCTTGACAGGACGGTGTTTATTGTTTTTATTTCCCGTTGGCGAGGTCAGGCCAGTGGCGATAACGCTCACGGGCACGGCAGTGAGTCACGCTGAGCCAAGGTCAGCTCCGTGCCGCGGCAACAGGAACAAAGGAGCAAAGAACAAAATGTTGCTTTTATTGACATAAATGGTGTTTTTTCTTCAGGCTGATGCCAGAAAAACTGCTTTAATACAAAGCCCTGTATCTACAGAGGGTCGTCATGGTTACAGATATTTGGATTCAGGGATGGAATGAAATGAGGCATGTTTACCTGCTGTGAATGTTCCCACAGACACAAACCTACGCAGACTCTGTCGCACACTTTCCATGAAGTTCCCTGTCGTTATCTGGACGTTTAGTCTCTGAGGCTCTTGGATCTTAGAGCAGGACGCTGGGGGTGCAGAAAAAGATAATGATGTCATTTTCCCTCGGCTACATCTGCAGTTTGATTGTTGGTGAAGGCTTTTGTTTGTTTTTATTCGCCTCTGCGCCAGTGGACAGAGGCTTTATGTTCTCTGGTCCGTCCGTCCCCGTTATTGTGAACAAAACATCTCAAGAACTCCTCAAGAGAATCCTTTCAAATTTGGCACGAGTGTTTATTTAGACTCACGGATGAACTGATTAGATTTAGGTGGTCAAAGGTCAAAGGTTTTATATATATATATATATATATAGACTGAAACTGCACTGTTTGGCAGAGGCAAATCCAAATTTACATTATTATAAAGATATAATAAGCTCAGTCACAGCTTCTTTTCCTCATTATCAGTGGTTAAATCAGTCATCCAATGTTCACTCACTTAGTTCGAAGCTTTACTTAAAACTCGGCTGCAGCCTCTGCTGTCGACCTTCCAGCTCAGTCAAGGCCACGCTCCACACAAAACCTCATTTCACCAGGAATCCCAGGAATTCCTCCACACCTGTTGTTTGGTCTAAAGGAAGTGAATGGATTCAGTGAGAGCGCCGAGCAGGAACTCACTGAATGAAGATGTTGCTGACACATCAAAACCTCGACTCGAGGGTTTTATCAGGAAGTTGCAGGTTTTTTGTGAAGAAATCACAGTGTTGGCATCAGGATGAATCTTCAGTGAGAGTGTCGGTGTGAAGAAACCTCCTCCTGACCTTTGACCTGAGGAAAATCTAATTTCCCAACAGGGATCGATTGACTTTTTGATTCATTTTCAGTGCAGTAGTTTGCACAATTGTTTTGGAGTCGATTTCTCATGTCTCAGCGGCCAAACTTGAACTAAATCTGGATTTGTGGGATGTGGAATTCCACCAGTTTGACGCTGCCAGAGTTTGAGACTCGGATCAAATTCTTCTTTTCTCATCTTCAGGATCCTCAGGGGGTTTTTTTTACCCCACGTGGAGAAATAATCCCCCGATCACTGCCAAGATCTGCTCGGCTCTTCCTGCCCCCTGGATATCCCAGCATGCCTTTCCAGTGCTCTGTGTGTGTGTGTGTGTGTGTGTGTGTGTGTGTGTGTGTGTGTGTGTTTGTTTTAATAAAGACGGCCTTTTGTGCACCTCTTGCTCTGTCCAAAAAAACAGGGAAGTCTGGCTGCACTCTTACTTCCTCTCACTTTGTGTCAGGAGTCAGTGAGCTGTTGGTGGCAGAGTTTCAGAAGTAGATTGTTTTGAACAGTTTTTGCCTCCAGTTGGAAATGTCAGGCGACGACAGGCTTGTGAGGATTGTTGTTATTATTATCATTTCGAGAACTGATGAGAAGGAAGAAGTTTACACGCAGGTTTAATTCGCATTGTGCAATTCAAACGTGCAATAATGGGTCAAAATGATGGAGAATAGGCTGCGGGGGGAAAAAAAAGATCTAAAAGTTGTTTATGTGATATAAAGACGTAGCGTTATGACGCCCTGAGATTTATCAGCACATTAAGGGAACCACGGTGTACAACACTCACACCGCTGGAGTCTGAGCGGCTCGGCGATGCGGCGTCTGTCTCGGCTGTAAACAACAAACTCATCTCACCTAATGGGTTCATCCAGAGAGCATCGACACCTCCTGCACTGGGGAGGAAGTGAGCGGCGTAATGTGGAAACTCTGCAGCCCTCTCCCCACTTTGTATGCAAATTGTGCATCCTGCTGTCAGTGTTTCATACAGTGCACGTCCGGGTCGGTTATTTATTGACCTGTTGTGTCACTAAATAAGTCACTTAACTATCACAGGCCACAGTATTTGTTTGTCCTTGTAAAGCGGGAGAAAAAAAAATATTCCCAGACTGTGACTCACTGATAGTGTGTAAGCAATCTGGGTCAACACCCAATCAATAAAGATAACGAGACCCGCTTTACTGGCAGCGTGCGTTATAATCTGTGTTGTGAAAGTACAGTTGGGGTGGGGGGGTTTATTGAGGTCAATTATCTCGGGAGATTAAAACTGTGTAACTAAGCCAACAGATTAGCAGAGTTATGTCCTCATATTTGCAATAGAGCTGCAAATCAAAGGTACAAGTCCTCTTTCTGATGAAGTAAGAGTTGAAACCAGCTCTGGACGCTCTGTCCTGCACAGCGAGACCCCGCTGGAGCAGGTCTGCTTCCGTCGCTGCACACGGAAGTCGAGGAGGTGATTGCTCTTCCTGTTTTTTGGGTGCGAGTCGTTGGCTCGGCTGTTTTCCTTTCTGCCAAGTTCCCTGTGTGTGCGGCTCAAAGGTGAAGCCGTGTTGTTCTGAGGTTAATGAATTATGGAGGTTTGCGAGCAGCAGGCGATCCAACGAGAAAAAACACAAAGAGGTGACACTGGCGCACCCATGCTAACGCCAATGTGCCGGTGCTGTAAATCAGTGGACAGCACTTCCTGCGCGGTGCTGCAACGCCCTGAAACCCTCGCTTCAAAGATTTGGAGCCGTTGCCGGGTGAATAGAATCCCAGATGCCTGAGTGCCCCTCCGTCTTTGCAGCGAGAAACAGCCGGTCCCTGTGTCTTTTTGTCCGTTGAGGCCCCCTCCTCGCATAAAGGCTCTGGTCAGACGTGTGCCTACATTCCCTCGTCCCCCAGCCCCCCCTCCCACCTCTGCCGGCCCACTCCCCAAGTCCGACTGGCCTCCTGCCCAGATGAGCGCCAACTCGCCCTCTTTGTCTGCAGATTCTGGCAACTGGCACCGTGGGCCCAGCTCCAAACGCCACCCACGCATTTATTGTTCCTTGTGCCCCATTTTGCCCCCTAAACCCCCCAGCACAGGCGCAACGCCAAGACGGGCACAACAACAACAATAGTGTCGGTGCTCATGTGTAATCTGTATGCCGTAACGGCCTCATCGCAGGGCCTCGGCACGCTTTTGTTGTTGTCCGGGTCGTCTCAGTGTGACGGGATTGAGACAAATTCCTTTTTTACGATGACTTGGCAGCAAGAGCCACGTTTTTTTTTTTCCGTAACCACAACTTAATGAACTTCGTCTGCACTAAAACACGTCAGATGTGTTGTGTCAAGGAGATGTTGTCCACAATTAGTTGTAAACCACGTCTTTGGCACTTTGGAACCAAAAACAAAACCCCATACTTCAGCCATAACCCCACAGATGAGTTACTTTTACCACAGATGTAAAGATCTAATGAAGATTGACGCTGAAATGAAAGTTGACGGCAGCTTTTCTCCTCCCTCAATCAGCTGACGTCTCTCTCTCTCTCTAATAAAAAACTAATTCTTCCTGCGACGTGGTAGAGTAGAAGAAGAAAAAGTCTGATTCAGGCCTCGTGTTCTCAAATTGCTCTCATCAGAATGTAAATGTTTGGATTGGCACGGGGGGGAAACTGAGGATTCGTCCCATCTGTTGCTCAACAGATTAGCATTCTGATGTGGTGCGGACCTCGCTGCTTGTAGGCGGGAATAATTGAGGTGGGGAGGGAGGGAATTTGAGCCGCCGCCGCGCTGTAATAACAAATCTCAGAAGAAGATTTCAAGTGAATTTAACAGCTTCTCTTAGATCAACCCTGTGACGATGTGTGAAATGAAACTCGCTCCTTGCTCCTGCAGCCAAAATATTGAATCTGGGCTCGATCTCCCTCATGTTTTCACAGGATTAAAAAGGAATGAACATTATTTAACCCTCACCTCCGATGAGAGACGAGAGCAGAGGATTAGCATGAGAAGCAGAGAGACGTGAGGGTTGGGAAGGAGGCGTAGAGAAAGCCAGTTAAAGAATTCTCCCTCCTCCTCCTCCTCCTCCTCCATCCACCCTTCCCCATGCTTCTCCTTCCCAGAGGTCAGAGCTGGGTTACTTCCCAGAAAACAGGCCCACCCTCAATGTCTGTCTTTCCACAACAAGTCTAACAAACTGTGTGTGTGATCGAGGTGGACGGGTTTCACTCAGCTACAGAATGTTGACGGTGCCTGTGAGGAGTGTGTGTCGTCTGCTGTCGGTCGTGCTTCTTTAGCCTCTGTGTTAAGAAGACGATGTAAGGACGACGGGTTTTGTGGCATTGTGTCTTTACAGAGGCACTTTTAGTTTAGTGTGTGGCAAAGTATAGATTAGAGCTGTTTTCTGACACAAACTCCAGAAAATGTCCAGAAAATAGTGTCTTTCATATATGCAGAACGCAGAATATATATACAAATAAAGTTTATTATTATTATTCTATCTATGTAGCTCGTATGATGAAATGGACCAGATCGTGAGTATCTTTGTCGGCGATCTTTGTGCGTACCAAAACGTCACGTAAAACAAGCATCTTGTCTTGGACGTTCCATATATATTGACTATGGAGGCCTTGACATGCCAGATTTTGTGTAATTAAATAGTACAAATGTATATTGGCATCGTTACATCTACATTCAACTTGCTTTTCCTGCAGCTTTGCACAAAACCTGAGAGTGAAGCTCTGCAGCCTCCGCGCTCAGCATGCAAGCGGCTACAATCATCTTAAAGTCCTAATTCCAAACACAGTGGGTTTATCAGTGTGATGTAGCCTGGACAAAATGGCTCCAGAGTGTTTACAGTATCTTTTGAAGTCCTGTGTGTTTTAACCGAAGGGAACACCGATAAAGTGTGTTGACACTGTGACAGTAAGTGGGGACAAATACCAGATTGGCTTGAAACGGCCTCGAGCTGAAGTCAAACAACGTCTTTAAACAGAAAACTCCTTAATTCACCTTGTTTACATTCAGTGTTAAGTGCTGGAGTCCAAGTTTCTGCCGTCTCAGTCCGATTGTCAGCTAATGACACGGAAACAAAAGGCTGATGTTGGGCTCTGGCAGCGTCTCGCATTCCTGCGTCCAGCAGACAGATCGCCCCGTTCGCAGCCCGTGGCCACTGGACGCCAATCAATTTACACAGGGACGGGAACAGCGCTGCTAAATGGATTCTCTCCCCTGCACATCTATGTCATATCGGGGCTCGGCAGCGGGGAGTGCACGGTTACCGGGGTGTGAAGTGGTTTGGCCGGGGGGGCGCGGTGCAGATAAATAGGACAACCGGTGCTTCTAGCAACAGTGAGAGAGGGAAGCTTTCTGCACAATGACTTCTTGCTTTTTTCTCTCTCGTTGCTTTCAACAGGACAGACATGTTCCAGACAGCAGCAGCAGCTTAGGATGCTTTCATGGTTAAGACGATTTGAAGTGTTGGCTTAAGAGCGTAATGTTTGCAGCTTTCATGCCAGTTGCTAAACCCGACCTTAAAAGTCAACGTAACGAGGCAGAATTTGTCGTCTAAAGTCTCGTGTTTAAAAGATGCCACATTCACTTATATGCGTCCTATACGATGGCATGGTTATTTAGGAATACATCCACTAGAGGGCAGTGCACAGTCGAGAGTTTGTAACGTTAAGAAAGAGGCATAGTTGAAAACGGCGGTTGTCCAACTCCCTAAATCTCGCTTTAAAAAGATCTGTTGTCTTTATGGTCGTCTCTTGGACTATTAGCTACACTGCCCAACTCATGATTTCCGGTAGTACGTTACCGTTTCGTCCCCTCGTGCGTAAATATCGATAAAACGAACGCAGAGTACGGACAGCAGGCTCCGTGCACGTCTGTCTACGAGCACAAATGAGCCCCAATGCTGTTTTCATGTTATGTTTTGGCTTGCTGAGTGTATTGTAAAGGGATTCCAGACGCATGTTAATGGGGCGCGTCTTCATTGGCTCCGACTCCCCCAGACAGTCGGAGAAAACACACAAACACTAATCCAGGCTGACAAGATGCTGATCAGACGGGGGGGGGAGAGAGATGCCAGATACTTCAGATACAGTAGCTGTGCGAGTCCTGTCAAGCAGATGTGTGTGTGTGTGTGTGTGTGTGTGTGTGTGTGTGTGTGTGTGTGTGTGTGTGTGTGTGTGTGTGTGTGTGTGTGTGTGTGTGTGTGGATCTTACATAACCACAGCCAGACAGTCGCACACAGATAAGGGTTTGAGGTTTCTCTGGGCAACCCAATCCAACTTTTCTGCTTCCTGCTGTTGTCAGAATTGAAACTGACAAGTAACATTTTACAGCATTTATTATCTGACACTGTCGCCCACTGGAGATTATGCTGAGTCAGCAGGGGGTCCCAGACGTGCTCGGAATAAAAACGTCCTGTGACTTTGCTGTTTTACCGAAGCCGAATGAATAACTGTTCTTTTAAATTGACTTAACGTTAAAGGAGAAGTCGTTTCAGGGAATACGCTCATCTCTCGTCCTGCTGACTTCGAGGAAAAGAGCGATTATTAATAACAAACTAACAGCCAGGAAATGTGAACATAGCAATAAAAACATATGTGCAATATAATTATTTCCAAATTGAAATATAACTCAAAAAGTGAAATCCCTGCTTGGTTAGTAAGGTTATAGCCTGGTTGGTTTATCTGGAGAGATGCTGTCTTTAAATAACCTCTGCTGTAAGTATACAATCTGTAATTATCAGTAAATTAAAGCCCTGAAACCCCATTATTACGTCTGTCTGTTGAAACTAGAGACTCACTTCACCGCTACTTCACTTTAAATTCATCGCCTGTGATTTTGATACAAGCTAAAGATGCATTTTATCCCTTTAAATCAAGAGCTTGTGTTTTATAAAGTATCAGCCCAGGGAAACTAAACATCTCAGCAATACCTTCACTAAGACAGGAGGTTTGTGTACGTGAGTGGGAGCTCATGAGCCCCTGAGGAGTTAGAAACTCGTGGTTACATCCAGAGGAAAAGGTCATGAAAGGGGATCCCCTTACAGACAAAAGGAGTAACCTGTTTTCATGGGAACTGGAGCATTGTTTGTTTTTCTCATTGGGCCTGAAATACATTGTTAAACCACAACTTCCTCTTAATCCTAATTGTAAGTGATCCGGTTTGTATTGAAACAGAAAAAAAGGTTCCATGTCAGGGAGTTTTATTTAAAACAAAGTGTGCTTTCTAAACATCCACGGGCACCAATGACAACTTGTTTTTCATTGCTGGAAAAAAAAATAAAAGCCCCGTTCCCGTCTGTTTGGAGAACGTTGATCCAGGATTACAGCTCATCTGGGGCCATATCAGCGGCCACCGGCAGACATTTTAATACACGTACAAAAGAAGCAGGAGAGAATTAACTTCTCCACAGAGCAGATTGTCGACTTAAATGGGCCTGTCCTCCATTTATCAACACTGCGTTGTCATGGGAATGCTCGGCCGGGCCAAAAGGGAGCAGATGGCTGGAGAAATCGATGGCTGGGACTCAAACTAGCTGCTCTGCCGATTTGCTTCAGGCCCAGCGGGGGAGTGTTTGGACCTTCGCTCCGTTTGTTGCTTCAAAGGCAGTGTGTGTGTGTGTCATTGTGTGTGTGTGTGTGTGTGTGTGTGTGTGTGTGTGTGTGTGTGTCTTTGCAGCATAAGATCAGGGACAAAACATGCACAGGCCTGCTTCTCTCTCCACCGTTGTCTTCTGTCCTCTTCTTACACGTCAGAAATTCCCAGTAATGTAAAGAATGTGGCTGTTTGCAGAATTCAGCTTCACAGTGAAATGAACTGAAATAGGTTGTTTGCTAAGAAACACTTGTTTTCAGGCATTTTAGAAGAGACAGTTTATTTCTGACGCTGGCTTGGATGGAGATCGTGCTGTGTGGTTTAAAACGTATTGGTGTTACGGTGAAACTACGATTTCTCCACTCTTTCACAGGGTAATGTGCAGAAAGCTGAGGTCAGTGCTTCTTATTGTTAATTTTAGGAATGAGTCCAAAAACCCAGAAATAAGTTTCGCACTTCTGGTTTCGTTGTGCGGAAGTCAGAGTGTTTTTGATTCGATATTTAAAGAAATACTGCAGCAAAAGTAACATCAAGTAGCAGTGGAAGCTCCGGTGTTGGTCGGCCATCGCCATAGGAACCAGCCACTAAAAGGTTTGAGGCTTAGAATATAGATTAAATGCACATTGACTCCAGGTACAGAAAATGAAGCCAATGTGGACGTGCCTGAAACCTGCATTCTCTCAAATAACCAGCAGAGGGCGATCCCAGTTGCCTTGAATACGGTACGATGTTCATTTTTGTGAATTATTGTCCAGCTTAGCGTAAAAACAGACGATAAATTACAATATGCATGGGAACGAGGATATTAGCATTTGATTGACACTCAACAAACCAATGAATGACATCACAGTGGACACAGTTTTTATGCAAAAATACGTCCAGACAGATTTGACAAACAAACGAGAAACCCCTTACGCAACTTTATGTAACCCTGTCTCAAGTGCCCATCACTGTGTCAGCTTGTTTCTCTTCCCGGCTCTGTTTATAGTTCTACCCCGAAAAACGCCGTGGGGCTTTTATTTTGAAAACCGCTGCACAAATAAAGAATGGATCTCTTTGTTGTCCTTTCGCAGCCACTGCATCTATGTTAGTATTAATATCAATAAAGCCTCCGGCCCCTGAGAAAACAGTCCGTCAGACCGTCTGCCCTGGATGCTGCTTTCCAATATTACCCATAATCCACCGGGATGCATCTGTGCAGACCGGTCCAGTTGTCATGCTTAGAAGCAGCCAATCGGACGTCTTCTTATGTAATCCCTGACACACACACACACACGCACACACACACACACAATTAGACCATAGACTTGCCATTGTCCCTCTAGACAAATTTTGTCTTCATTCGTCCTTCAATCTTGCACACACACACACACACACACACACACACACACACACACACATAATTCGACCTGGCCGGCTGTAATATATTAAACATTCCTCCTCCCCGAGCCAACAACGTCTCCTGTTGTGCATTCCTCAGAAATTAGACCGGGCCGCCGCCGCCGCAGCAGATGGGAGCGACTGTAACCACTTCTGTTCCACTTATGTCATCACACACGCTGTATGTGAATTAATCGTGACGTATGAATCTGCGTGTGCTTGGGATGTTTGGTCGATGCTGTAAGGCAGCGGGCATGTGGAAACTAACACTTGAGTTTATTGCACTGAGGGGAGATTAAGGCAGTAAAACAGTTAAATAGATTTTTCGGGCCGCAGTGGATGTGAGGCCGGTTTTCCAGCGTGGCTCGCACTCCCTGTTCTGTTTGAATATGCTATTAACAGAAGCTCAGTTTTCACATCGATTATTTTCCTACTTCTACGACCCACGTGCCTTCGTAATGACTGAAGTTGTATCACACATGTGCTCATGACTAAGCCACTAAATTCTGTAAGATCCAAGAAAAAAGCTGATTGCCGAGGAGGTTGTGTTTTCATTGCCGTTTGTCTGTCTGTCACCAGTTTTAGGCAAAAACTACTGAATTGATTCTCTTGAAACTTAGTGGAAGGATGGGACACAGGCATTTTCACCAATTTCTCAAGAGCGTAATTAATGGAACTGGATGAACTGGCAGATTTCGGGGGCTGATATCTGTGAATGTGTGTAATCCGGTGCAGCTTGACCCTAAAGCAACTGTTGGGCCTTGGTGGAGGAGACAGAATTAAAAGAAGATGGAATGCTCTTACTGGTGGATTCTCTCTCACTGACTCAATTTAAATTTAAATTACTTGATGGTTGTTTTCTTGTGACAGTGCCAAGTTTGGCCTGAACAACTGTATTGTGCAACCTTTTATCTTTAGATAGGAAGTGTAGCGTCAGTTCCACCCTCATGCCCCTCAGCTGATAACGCTCTCTCCAACTGTAAAGTTGGTGCTAAAGTGGAGAGAGAGAGAGAGAGAGAGAGAGAGTCCATCTTGCAGTTGAAGTGACTCCCCCTCCAAACCATCACCCATCTCCCCTCCTGCCTCCTTTCTGCTTGTGTTTTCTTCTCCGTCTCTCGCTGTACAGTATTAACGCGCCCGTGGCAGAGAAAGCCAGGCGTGCTATTGTCTGATTGGGGGGGCGCAGTTGGGCGCGGACAACAGACGACCAATGAGAGGACCCCCCTGCTGAGACCTGGTGCTCTGTGGGGCATTCCTGCTCATTAGGAGGCTTTGTTGTTCATGTTGTGTGCGTGTGTGTGTGAGCTGCGTGATGAATCGACAGTGGCAGGTAAAATATGAGGGAGAAAATAAATATGCATGATTGTGAGGACGTCTTTGTGGCTGGAAACAAGTCGTCGGTTTGAGCACAGCAGGTGCAGCGAGTATCAAGGCCCCTTTCACTGTTTGAACTGTGGCTGCTGTGCGGCTCCACCTGAGGTCAGAGGTCATCTGCTGGTTGTCATCGTGTGGGCGTCAGAAAACAAGCTTTTCTTTCCCTTTTGGGACGCACACACCTACGAGCTCTTATCTGTCGCTCTTACCTCATTTCTCCCTCCTTGCCGTGTGCCAGCATGCTCCCATATTTGGACAAGAGTGAACGAAGTCTGGTTTTCTGTGCAGGAATTTCTCAGTTTGGCCTCTCAACTCTGGTAGTTGCAGCTAATGATTGGTTTGGCTGAGGAGTGCATCTTCCAGGGAAGAGAAAGAATGTGAGGAATAAGTAACGGCACATTTCTTCCCTAGAATTAGGAAGGTGAAGATTTCAAGCTGCAAAAATCCACTTTCACGCAAAGCGGGCCTGGTTTTATTCATTTTTAATGCGTCAGCCCGCGTTAGGATTCACGTTCCCACTTTTGGGTTATTTAGAGCAGGGAAAACAGTTGTCAAGCCTGAGGTCAGCGCGAAGGAATGTGGGCCGTCCCTTCCTCTGTTACACTGAAACCAGCCTGATAACCTGCACATTACAAGGACAATACGTTACCACATCAAGTGGAGCTGTTCTCTCTCCCCTCGACCGTTCGGCCCTGAGCTGCACAACCTCTGTTTTTGGTAGAGAGAGCAGCCATTGTGTCAGGAATGTGGGAGGGGCCGTGTTTATTATGGCGAGGACATTAACTCTGGCCTGAAAAGTCATTGAATTTTGTGGAAAATGCTTAGAAAAAGATTTTCTTTTCTCCGCCCTAAACTGTCCTAAGTGCGGTTTACACAGAAACACGTGAGCCTACGTGTCAATGCACATTAACACGCTGCAATTGTCTTGTTTTAATTGGTTCGATCGTCTGGGAACGAGCCGAGTGTCCCAAGGGACAAACACTACGACAAAACACCTTCTAGTTACTGTGTAACTGAGGCGTGTGTGATTGTTATTCATTCAGAAGGTTACCAGAAAGGTGCACCTTGGCACTTTCCAAGATTTTTCCACTGTCTTCACCAGTTTCCCAGGGAATAATTCATGGATCTTGATGGGGCAAAAAAATCGGATATATTTAAGGGACTGATATCTGAGTGTGTGAAATTTGGTGCAGATCCAAATGAAAATGCAGATCTAGCAGATTAAAATGTGATTTCTCAGGGGGACTCAACTGAGTGACACTCAGATGTATTTGATGCATTGTGGTCGACTTTCCATAAAAAAACAACAACAAACAAAGACATCAAGTCGCATCATGTCACCAGTGACCTCATGTCAGGGATGAAAGCTGAAGGTCGGATCATGCTCAAAGAAAGAACTGATGTGTGGTCCGACCATGTACGAGGGCAGACATTAGATTACAGAGGCCTGGGATGTGATAAAGAAAAACATATCATCATTATATTAAATTTTCTTCTACTTTGCTGTTATTTCACTGCACCTCAGAAACAGCTTCACCTCCTCTGATGATAGATTTCTCTGTTCCACTGGCATAAAGCTCCAAATTCTCCATCACATGTTTTCTATTATAGTTTGTGATGAAAATCAATTGAAACGCTGGATCGAATGAGAATGTGTTGTTTTATTTTTTAATAAAAAAGGCTTAAGCAGGAATAGCCCTCAATTTGTGACTGCTGATAAAAGTGATGAGGAGGAGGAGGATGAAGAGGCTCAGAAACAGAACTGAGAGCGAGCTCACTGAACCACCTCCACTTCTGCATTTGCTCTTCCGAGAAGGAAGTGGGAGCGTGTGGATTTTCAGCCGAGCGACTTCTCTCTACGCTCGATAACAAATGCTGAGAAATCTATGACTGATAATGGACGGATGGATGCATCATCCTTAATGACTAGATATCTGTGCACTATCTCTGTGGGGATATTGATGTAGAGCAGTTTGCAGTCATTTAGTTTAACTGCCAATGGTCTTCAAGATCAATTCAACTCATATGAAGCCTCTTCAACTTTGCTTTTGATACTTCAGCCTTATATATATATAATATATAATTATTATAATTCCGGGCTTATCCTTGCATGAATTCAAGTGCAGGAAAAAGGACAGGAAGTGTGACCCAGGCCTGATAACAGCGGGGCGACTATTTCTGAAAACGTCAACCAGGCAGCAGACAATGAGGTGTCTGTTCTGTTTCCTGTTGGTTGTTTTGTCAGAACGTGTCTGAATGTGTCAAAATGAACAGTTTTGTTCTGAGGACTCGGTGACGGACAAAGAAACCTTTACACTCACGATTCCTAGAATTAAACAAGAATGCAGCTCAGCATCAAACCATCAGAGGCCAGAAACTTCAGGAGTCAAGAAGCTGACTTGATAAATCTCATTCAGCTTTCATAGCAGACCCACTGAGTTTGTATGGCTGCTGCTCCACATCAGTCTTGGTTTGATAAAAACCTGATGAGGAATTTTGGCCTCTGAAAACTCACATCCTTCCTTTTTGTTTTCATCCATGTGAAGCCAAATAAGGCCAGTTTGCCACATCTGCTGAAACCCGAGGCCTCTGGGTAGCTGCTGCTCAGAGCCTCAGCATTTCACTCTGACTCCAAGAGAAAAAGAGGAGTGATGCTTGTGTGTTTGCTCCGACTTCATGTCCGTCTCTTACTATGAAACATATGACATCATCTGGTTTCTTTCCCTCCTCCTCTCCACTTTTTTCTCCATCTTTCCCCTGATTCTTTCTTTCACATGTTCGCTGTTATGTGTCTCAGTTGAGGGCAGACCTTGTGAACCTTTGCCCTGTGTGGAGAAAACCATTGACCCTTTTCCGCTCCTGACCACAGCTGCTGGGTTTCAACAACTGTTACTACGCACAATTAACTATTGTGCAAAGTCACACCTGCAAAAAGTCACTCTGACAAAGTTTTCTTCTGAGGAAAAGTGTATTTGTAAAATGTATTTTGTGCAAGTTGTATCATTTTCAGTAATATAAGCTATTGAGACTCAACGTGAGGCTCTGGCTCTGCTCACCATCTTCCTGTTTAGTGTTGCTTCCTCTTAATTTGGAAACAAGGGTCTGAAAAGGAAGTGAGACACGTTGGTTAACCTCAGACCAGTAGACCAACATAGGTTCAAAGCTGAGGGGAATGAAGAGAGCATGACCTTCAGATGTCCCCACTTAGAGTTGTGTGTATGTGTTGGTCTCATCTATGCAAACCCTGTTGAAAGCCCAGCATTCATCCCTTTAATAGTTTTTATCTGCAGACAAGATCCAGCGGCTTCTCCCTGGTCTGTATCCCACCACAGATTCCACACGATCAGCAGTTCAGAGGTCAAATATGTGACGAGAACACACACACAGAGCCAAGAACCAACAACCAAGCCGTGTGTGAGAAGTCCGGGGTTGGACGAGAGATGGTTTTTGGGTGTTTGTTCACACCGAGCATGTTTGGAGAGTTTGCTTTTCCTGATCACTTCAACCCTCATCTCCTTTATGTTTGTTTAATTCCACTAAATAATCTTCAAATCAATTTTCCCCTCTAAGTGAACACTACTGGTATGAAAACCGCATAAAAATGAAAGTCCCTGAACCTGAGAAAAGCTACTTTCGAGTCCTGGAAGCAGAGGCTACGTGACTTCTGCTGCCTGGCAGCAATTGTGGCCTCAAGTGGTATTTACAAGATCGTGGTTTATTGAATTCGCCGCAGTTTCCCCCCGAGAGTCCATCGAGTCAGCAGCTTTAAAGACGTCGTCATTGTCTGCGCCGTGTTGCAATGTAGTGGAGCAGCAGGACAAGTGGAGACATTAAATCTGTGTTGGACAATTTAGGCTGTAGCTGCTCAAATGAAATGAGCAAGTGTGTGTTTATATACTTGTGACCACAATTTTGGCTATTTCCTCTTTCCAAAGCTACTGTAAAGCCAATGGAAGTGAAAGTGGTTTTATTCTTGTTCAGTGCAAATAACTGAAGGTGCGATTGCCTCCTTTTTGACGGCCTCATCTCAAGGTTCAAATGAAACAGTGTGTGTGTTGGTCTGTGTGTGTGTGTATGTGGTGGGGGGGTTCTGTGTGTGTGTGTGTGTGTGTGATGTGGTGGGGGTTCTGTGTGTGTGTGTGTGTGTTCCTGTATTGGTTACTCAAAGCCGTAAACAGTGAGGCAGAGACTCTTGTTCTCAGTTGGCTGTTGATGTCTTTGGTGCATGACCACACAGGAATTTGTGTGCGTGTGTGTGTGTGTGTGTGTGTGTGTGTGTGTGTGTGTGTGTGTGTGTGTGTGTGTGTGTGTGTGTGTGTGTGTGTGTGTGTGTGGTGTGTGTGTGTGTGATTTCCATTTGGCTTGTGTCCAATCACAGTCTGCAAACACACCTCATCCGACTGTTTCTTTCACACTTTCTTCTGTCTTCAGATCCACTTTTAACACACAGTCGGATTCTCCAACCTCCCGATTGCACGTCCATCAGACGGCTGAATTGGAGGACAGGCGCCAATAGGGAGAAATGAAGGATGTGGGTGGCGAGGAATGTGTGAGCCGGGGGAGCAGTGACGTGGAGGAGGAGAAGAGCAGGAAATTAAGGAGAAGGAGGCAAAGGGTAGAAAAGAGGAATGAAAGGTGAGAGGAGTAAAGACTATGAGGGTCCTGTCCGCAAACACTGCAGGTCCATGAATCTAAACTGTGGGATATGTGGGACTCAATCACTTAATGGGAACTTCCAGGGAAGTGGAGGAGATGGGAAGAGGAGGAGGAGGAGGAGGTCGCTGGCTAAAAATGTAAAAAGGACAGTACATGCTGTCTCTTTCCATTTTGGGGAGAAAAAACAACTTTGTACATAGCTTTGATAGACGCATTGCACAAAGAGGAGAAACGTTCTTTGTGTTGACTCTCACAACAAAACAGAAAAACCCAAATTAAATGATTAATTCTCTCATGTGAGACTTTCGTGTGTTTAAACAGCAGCAAAACCACGATGTTATGTCACAGCTCTAAATCACACTCAGTTATCACGAATAGCACATTCAGCTCTTATCTTTCATGAGCTGGATCACACCTGTTTAAACTGCGTCATGCAAGTAGGTATTTAACTGTGCACACACACACACACACACACACACAGGAGGAACAGGAACAAAGGAAGTTCTGTGTGACTTTACACGTCCTGTAACAATGACTGTGGAGGCCACCAGAGCTGTGATTGACCCCCCCATAGCCTAACTATAGTTGATAGAGATGAGTAAGTTATATTTCTCCTTTGAAATGCAAAGATTGCTGCAGAGGTTGAAATTATACATATTTAAAGGTGCTATATGAGTTTTTGTTCATTTACTCTTAAGTTCAGCATTTAAACTTTTATAAACTTTTCCTAAGACTATTCCTTTGCTCGCCAAGAGCTCGCTGATGCTACTTGTTAGGACGGAAACGCTCATCCTGTGCCACGTTAAGTTGAACCCACACACAGCTGAACCAAACTGAACACCCCCAACCAACCACACACACACACACACACACACACACACACACACACACACACACACACACCTGTGCACCAGTTTGCACTTTGAGCCTCGCCGCCTCCATTGTGATCCCTTTGAAAACGTTCAGCCCAGTAGATGCTGCACAACTGGGACCAACATGGGAGGATGTGGTTTATTTGTAACCCACAGTCCCGCTGTTGGAGGGTTTCCCATGAGGCCGAGCGTGTGTGTGGGAGAGAGAGGAGGGGTTCATGGGAAAACAAATGCGACGAATCAAAGTGGATAAATGTTGGTGCGCTCGGAGGGAACGTGGTCACAAGCACAGAGGAGAGAAGTCATGTGTGTGAGGAAGATTATTAAAATCAATACTTTTACTTTAATATTTCAGGTCACTGCCTTTGGTTTAATGGATTAACGGAGATAACAACATGAACTGTAGTTTCCTCCAATGACAACAAACCCGTATCTTGTGATTCTGTCTCAAGCTGATACATGTTCTACTTCTTTATAAAGCTTTGACAAGTTTTATCAGGAAAGGACAATATTATGATCAGCCGGAGCGGACACACAAAAACAGTCGTGATAGTTTCTGTCGTTGACTCATTTCCTGCACGAGGACAAAGCTACAAGTAAAAACCAAACACCCAGCGACTGCGACACTTCAGTCCAAAGTCTTCAGTCCAAAATAGAAACTTGAGAAACACAAGAGTTTCAGTTAAACAGAAACACAGAGAAGACATTCAGTCCATCCAAGTCATCTGGGATCAGTCTCAAGGTCATGAGTGGGTTAGTGGGTGGGTGGGTGGGGGGGCAGCCAAGAAACACCCCTCACACACACACACACACACACACACACACACACACACACACACTGTCAAGAGCATTAGGCACAGACACAAAATAGAGGTTGATTTTTCTCTCGCAGCATGAAACCCTCAGCTCTGTGAACTCCAGTGAGTTTTAAAGGGACAAAGCAACAAGACAATAAATCTGTCGTCGTCATCTTGGCTGAATAACAATGGAATAAAAATCAATTAAGGGACTGTATGAAAAGTACTGGGTTGTAATGTGCAAGAAAATTGTCCTTTGTCATTAGTAACAGTTAAAAAGCAAAGTATGAAGAGTTTAAAATCATGTTATTCTTAATATATTATTCGAATAGTAATAATAACTTTCACAACAAAGTGAAACTGTCACTTTTCAAATCTTAAGCTAACAAAGGCTAAATTATAGCGTGATTATATAAAATAAAGCTTTTTTTAAACTTTGCTCCGATGCAAGATAAAGTTAAAAGTACAATAGCGGCCACTCGATCAAATCAGTAAACAAAGACCCTTTGTTTGATGTCCTGCAGCACAGGGCATCCTGGGAGTTGTAGTCTTCACCACCATCGCTGATGAAAACGTACCTGATGCAACTCAAGTGAAAATCATGTTCGACTGACTCACTAGCTAACACAGTGTGTGTTTCCTTCATTTACCCCAGAAGTTAAAGGAGAAGTGGATATGAAGTTTTGAACATTAACATTTTGGATAATGTGAGTCCACAAGTCAACAAAATGTAAAACATCTTTCTAATCGTATTTAGACATTTCAATGAGGAATTGTTACACGTTATATCTTTAAGGATGAAATGTGTAAGATTCAGTGCGATGAGAAAATCTAATCCCTGAAACTAGAGACAGGATTTCTGTGACCAGAACAGGACAAAGGCCGTTTAGACCTGTCATGCATACCATAGAAAAAACCCTCAGAATAGATCTGCACTCACTAGATATTTGGAATATTGACAGAACTCCCTTCATATTCAGAATGTGGGTACTTTCCTTCTTAATCTATGATAGAACTCATTTTGAAAACCTTTTATTCTTTAGTGTGTTGTGTCTCGGGCACACACACGTTCATGCAGTGCGACACACACTTGTGCTTGATGTGTGTGTGTGTGTGGGGGGCTTGCAGGGACTTACCATGTTGTCATGAATGTCTGCCCATGAAGAAACTGATCAGTTTAACAAGAAGGCCTCCCACCTCCTCAAGCTCAGGGCGGGGCTCTGTGTGTGTGTGTGGGTGCCTGCATGTGTGCGTGTGTGTGTAAGTGCGTGCATGTGTGTGTAAACGGTTATGTGTACATGTCATCAAGTGTGGCGTGGTCTGCACAAGAGGCGGAGACAAACAAAAGCAGGATGTGATACAGCAGGACTCCACTTCCTCACAGAGCTCCATTGAGCTCAGCAGCAGTGCAGGGAGCGCCACCTATTGGCGAGAACCCACCACAGCTGCGGCGTGCTGGTAAAATTCCATTCCATTATTTGATAAGATCCGAGGAGCCTTGTGAGTGTTTTCGGGAATTCCAGTCATGTGTGGAGAAACAAAAGGCAGGGGGCCTGCGGTGTGTCGGCTGTCGACTGGTAGAAGAGGGTCTTTTTTTCTGTTTTGTCTGTTGCATATGTTCCCTGAAGGCTGAGCTGGACCCCACCCATCTCAACACACACACTGCAGAGGCAACACACACACACACACACTGCAGAGGCAACACACAGCTTGAGGTGTGAGACCCTCTTGTGACTGAAAGGTCACGGGTTCAATCCACTTAACTTCAACCTGAAAGGCAAAAAAACAAACCTCTTCCTTTGCACGTAGGCGGCAGAAAAACTCTCAGAAGAAAAGTTCGACGGTGACGCTGCTCAAACGCCTCCTATAGAAGCTCAAATGTCCATTTGGGGTTTTAAGAGCTGCTGCTTGAAGACTTGAGAGCCAGAAGCCATTACAGGAGGAGACAGAGCATCAGTTTTCCCAGAGGGCCTCCACCGCTATCGGCCCCGGCTGCATGAATCCTGAAAGCAAATGTTTAATATATGTCTAAGAGGGTGATGTCATAGCGTCGGTTACATAATGACAGCCTGCTCGTCTGTATCACATGGAGGTATCTGTCTGGATGATGATATATCATTTGACAGGGGTGTACTTTCCTGGACTTAACTGGCTCTCTGGTTCGGTTTGTGTCTAGTTTCAGGAAACAAACTCGGCCAGGTTTTTCAGTGGAGTGTTTCCAAAGGGACGTTTGTACAGATTACAAACCGGATGTCTCATTGTCTGTGTTCACGACTCTTGGCACAACCATCAATAACATCCTGACAGATGTGCTTTCCCTTAAGGCGCTGTCCTGAAATTATTGAGGTTTTTGTTTTGCCTTAACTCCGCAGATGTATTTGAAAAAATCTGACAAGTGAAGGTTTTAAAGCCCGAAATCAATTCATTTCGATTGAATTTGTTGATTTTTGGTGCGGAAACGAATCGAATCTGTGTAAATAGTTTGAGCCGACCTGACAGTGTTGACCTTGGACGAAGCTGGAATGTCTAGAATCCAGAAAGCTGTGGTAGATTATTCGCTGTGTCACATCATTCACTGTTATTTAACTTCTGCCAGAGACATGTGACAGGAGGTGATGGTGCAAATATGTGTTTTTAATAAGCTGTGTGACTTTATTGTCTTATAACCAATATATACCTGCAATCTTGTCTGTCCACTGTATTTGTCCTGATGCTCGATAACGTTTCTCGAAGTTACAATCTGTACAACAATTGAACTTTGATAAAAACAGAAATGTCATTTAAAAGGAGGTGTTTTCTGTGTGTCAGCTTCAGGTACATTCAGCTCCAGAGCTAGAAACCCATCCCGACCCCTTCATACTCACACTGAGTCTCTGATTCTCTGAGGCTGCAGCACCATCTAGAGGCCAAGGCGGGCAACGTCACTGCCTTTGACGGCATGACACAATTCAACATGGCCGCTCCCATGCGGACGTGTTTTTGTGTATTCCTGCTTGTGTGAAGAAGCAGAAGAACCATGAGAGAATTCAGGTAAACAATCATAGAAATTAATAAATTTCAATAGATTCAAACTGCATAATGGAGCAAATTGCATCTGTGGCAAAGGCCTGCACATTAAATTTAAGATTTTTACTGGTTCTTTTCTCAAAAGTTAAGCGTCTTTATCTTTTGCATTCAGGACCTTAACTATTTAATCTCTCCAGATGCCATGGATGCCAAAGAAATGGTTCACTGTGCGCTGCAGATCGAGAAAATGACCTCGGACAGAAGCTACGGGAACATCTGGACCCTCCTTGGTGACCTCGATGAGTCGCAGGTCACGGCCGAGCAGCTGGAGGTGACGGACATCGTCAGGGTTCTCTATAGGCTGCTGAGAACCTGCTCGGACGACGGCGTGAGGAAGAAGGTCAAGAGCTTGTTGTCCAAGTGGAAAAGGCAATACAGCAAATGTAAAGGGGAGAGCCAGGAGGATGGAGGGGGGTCCAGGCAGGAGGAGGATCCCACCTGTGGTTCAGCACAGGCAGGTGATGGCGGAGGGAGTGTGAAGGTTGAGGCAGAGCAAGAAGCATCATCCACAGTGGAACAACACAACCTCCAGACTCCCACTTCCTCTGCATCCTCATCTGTGAGAGACAAATGTGCTCAGCTGCTCCTCGCCGCCCTGCACCCCGAGCCTCCTGATCAGGATGAGGCCGCACAGCTGGCCGGAGACATCGAGCGTCACGTCCACGAGCTCCACAAACACAGCGAGGTCAAATACAAAACCTGCGTGAGGAGCAAGGTAGCCAACCTGAGGAATCCTAAAAATGGCCACCTACGCCGGGGCCTCCTGAGCGGCTCCCTGACGCCCGAGGCCTTCGCCCGCATGTCGGCGAAGGAGATGGCGAGCGATGAGCTGCGGCAGCTCAGGGAGGAGTACTCGTCTCGGGGTGTGAGCGAGAGGCAGCTTCCTCAGGTGTTAGAGGGGACGCAGACGCAGAAGATTCGCTGCAAAAGGTGCGGGGGGTCGGACTGTAGTGTGACGCAGGTGTCCAGGGGTGCCCTGTTCCTGCCTGCGTGGGTGAGGCGTGGCGGCGCTGATGAGGATGCTATGACTTTTGTGACCTGCAGTGCGTGCGGGCAGCAGTGGTACCACAGCGGCTGGGTCTGTCTCTAAATCCAAGTCACGATGTTTGGATCCACGAAGGAGGCTACGTTTTCCTCTCCAGTTGTTTGTTAGTACGATTACGCAAATAATACTCAACTGATAAATCGTAATCTTGCTTAAAACAAGTATTTTCTCTTCCACGCTGAAACACAAGTTGTGAAGCATCATGCAGCATATACAAGAAGTTTTTTAGGATTTCTTTGCACGGCAGAAATAGGAAATGGTGAAAACCTTTAACTGGAGGCGTAAAAAAGCCAAGTCAGTGTTTATTGCAGCCGCAGATTGAAACCACAACTTTTCACGAGGCAGATCTCATCATCTTCTTCTTCTCGCTGAATCATTTCCTGTATCCTCCACTCGCTCTAATTGCCCGTCAGCGTGTCTCTCATTTACTTTTCCTGGCTTCCACATGTTTTTTTAAGAAAGAACCACTAACATTAACCTTTCTCCCTCGCTAATGCAAGCGTTTATTGATCTGTAGGAGAAAGAAAAGTATCCTGTTGCACTGATTTGTAAGCCACTCGGGCTGTGAATGCTGGGTAAATTCTTCCGCCGACAATATCCCATTCATTTGGAGCCAACTGGATTGTGCGGATGAGACATGTGACCTTAGAGAAGGAGCATGTGAGTCAGTAATCTGCCCCTCTGAGCCTCGGCCTCGGGGGTTGGATACCCGTGGTCCCGCTGTGTGTGGAGGCAGTCGACGTGGCGCTGAGACTCGCTGACACGTCAGCGTGACATCACGGCAAGGGGCCTGTGAGGCCGAGGGCCTGCAGTTTCAGAAAATGTCTCTTTTTTTTTAATAGAAATAAAGCTTTCCTCAGTCAAAGAGGATGTTTTTCACTTTCTCCCACAACCTCACTTGGTTTTTAACCACACATGTCATAGTGAAAATCCCCCTCTCTCGTGATTAGTTGCATGTTTTCAGATATGGCCGCTGCAGCCCCCTCGTCACTGAGATACAGTAGGAATGTGTGTGTGTGTGTGTGTGTGTGTGTGTGTGTGGTATCTGCAGCGCTGTGGCGTTTCTCTGTGTTGTGTCTCCTCTCAGATCCTCCCTATCTTTCTTTTGGTTGTTGTGTTGTGTGAAGGATTTCACCCCTTCTGTCACAGCGGTGTGTCAGATCAACGCAGTGCTGCTGTCTCCACCCTCCTCCACCTCACACAGACAGAGAGAGATAACCTAGGTGTAGGTAAGAAGATGGAGTTGTTAATGACTCAGGTAGTTATTTTTAATATGGGATTTTCATGCAGTTTGACACATGGTGAGAGGTTTTAAATATAAACCATTTTGAGTTCTAAATCCTAAGAATTATCACTCACCAGTATGTTCCATAGACGTGAAATGTCACCCGCCCTCAACAATTGTGTTTAACAAATTAATTCTAAATGTAATGCACATTCACAGCACTTTCATTATTCACTTATACTGCTGCTGGGACATTTAGGTTTGTAGCCCCTTGCCCAAGGACACTTAGGCGTGGGAACCAGGGACATGCACAGGTTTGGGTTTAAAGGCAGATGTAGTACTTTGTTACTCTTATCAAGCCAGTAAATAGTCTTTGTTCGCTTTATTTAGAAATCATAGTAAGCTGAGTAATTTCATTTTATCACTGTGCAGTCATCTGTGGACCCCTGGTATTTAGTGAGGGGCTCTTTGGAGGGTCCCCCAGGTTGAGAACCACTGCTTCAACCCACTGATCCTCATCTAGATTTAAATTAGATGTAAATGTTTGTTTTATGGATGTGCAGCAGAATAAAGGACAAAGCGTCTGCTTTCTTTTTTCTAAACGGATGACAGAAGTATGATACATTGCGGAGACATCCAGGAGAGCGCATGATGAGAGGAGGCGTGACACTCCCGGGTCATATGAGCGTCACCGGCGGCTGCGCGGGGCCACAGAGCAGCGGGGGCCACCACCTGAGCTCCGAGTCCCCGGCTGACAGCTGCACCCGGCCGGCATGGAAGAGGAGGCTCCACCGTGCTCACAGGTTGGTTCATTAAGAAGCTGAAACTTTAATCCTCAGTGGGGGGGAAATGCCTAGTGAGTGTGCAGCTGTTTCGCGCGCCCATTATCGGACAAGCAACTCGCCGCGTCGTGTCTTTACGCATTCCATTATGCACAAACTTTGATACGTACAGGATCCACTGCTGGAGCATGTAAGTGACATCGCGTGCTACTTCTGTGCTGATAAACAATTAGATTCTGTATTTCCGCCATCATGCTCCCTCCTGCTCTTTCCTCCAACTTGACTTGTGATCAAAACATGATCTGCGCACCGGTTCGGCTGCTCGTCCGGAAATGGATCTCGAAAAAATGAAGGATTTCTGCCACAAATATCACATCAACTCGGATCTGTGTCTTTATGTGGAAGTGAACATCAGTAAAATCCTGCTTCGAGTTGTCGTTCCCACGTGTTGTTGGAGTTATAAATCGAATCCATTGATAAGAAATGTGAAAACACTCAATCTGAGTCACCTGAAATCATCCCCTTCGTTTTGAACATAAAGTTATTGTATTTTTCAGTTTAGTGTAATCGTGTGTTGAGTTGTAAACTTTTTACAGTCTCCTCCTCCTCTGTTGAATGAAGCATATGACTCCTGTGTGTGTGTGTGTGTGTGTGTGACTGTGTGTGTGTGTGTGTGAGTGTGTCCACTCATGCTTCAACACTGCTTCTTAGATTTTCTCTTGTAAATGTTAAAGTGACAGCACCACAGTCTGTGTTTCCCAGGACAAAGTGGACATTTGTCTAGATTCTAGTTTTAAATATATCCCCTTTAGTCCACAGCAGAGTTCAACTCCTCACTTAAACCTAACTTTTTCTAACAAGCTGCAGATTTGCTCAGTTTAGACCTAATTGGCTGCAGACTGCACCAAACCTCCTGTTGTGTAATGTACAGGTAGTTGAAGAGAGGAAGTGATGAAACGTGGGTTCACATATGGAGCTTTATGTGAAACGTTCTATACAACGTCTTTTTCCTACTAGCTGGATAGTTACCAGCTTAAAGTGAAATAAAAAAAACAATGTAAAGGCAATGATGGAGCTGCAGAATTCATGAAACTTCACAGTGCTTCTGCAGGACTTGATTGATAATTTATAGAATTGGTTGGGTGCTGGAATTCAAAATAGTAACGCAAACTTTTTTACCTAGTACCCCTCAAAAAACTAAAGATAATTATTGTTTATTTTTTTCTCCGAACCCATTGTGACATCTTCAACTGGTGGTTTGGTTCAACCGATGGTTTAAGAGCTAGAACCAGCATATATAATTTGATGTTATAGTATTTGTGCTTTAAAAATGACAGGAACCGTTAATTAATCAATTAATTGCTTGTTAATTGTCACAACAACCGATACACGCACTCGGCCAATCAAGAGTGAGTGTCAGCTGTCAATCATTACGTTTCACCCTGATTTTATGGCATCAAATAACTAATTAAAACCAAACTAATGAGTAAAGTGAACAAACAATTGACTTGAACCAACACCAGGGGGATAAGAACCACCTCAAAAGACTGAAAACATGAGAAAGATTTATTTGACTTTTTAGTTTGGTCCATGTCCCATCCACTAACATGGAGGTGGCAATAATTGAGACGCTTTTGCCTCACTTTTTGTCTCTGGCTGGTTCCAGTGTATCTCAGACTGATACCATGACAGCAAGTGATGGACGGGTGCTCCATCATATTATCTTAACTGTGGCGGAGGCGCTGATCCTGTTCTCCCCCATTTAAACCTGCTCCCTAAGATTCCCCACCTACTTCTCCCAGCTTTATTGTGGGACGGAGGTGGAAGGATCGCAGCGAGTCTCCGTGTGTGTCACAGGATTATATTCACACTTAAAATCCTCATCAGTCACTTTCTAGAAGCTGAGCCTGTGAGTGGGAGCGAACTTTAATACTTTATCTCGTTCTCTTCACAGATTGTCTGACAGGATGAGCCACGTGCGGACATAACGGTGAGGAATCTTCCTTCTGGTGCTGATGACTCACGGGTCCTGTGATCAGTGTCCATGTGATGTGCTGTTCTCCACAGATCATTTCACGCACGACACGTTGCGCAGTGTAGGAAGTTCCTTTATTGCGTAGTGTAATTAGGGGGCAGTGGCTGTTTAATAGGATTAGCTTAGTCGACTGACTTTGGTCTGATCTCCAGTTCTCATGTGAGGAAACATGAAAGCTCTCAGTGGCACTGACCCACAGGAAGTGTGATGTTGATCAAGTCTGCGTATTAAATAGCTCTTACGTGTGTTTTCATTACAAACTAATCTGTCTGGTTTTCTTCTGATTATAACTTTATTCTGTAAAATGTCAAACAGCTTTATGTAATTTGTCATTGCTTGAAGTGATGTATTCATGGAGCTTGTTTAATTCTATCAAATATCCAAAACCCAAATATAGTCAGTTAATTATCATTGAATTAATTTGTTTAGTTAATTCTAATTATTGTTATTTGTATCTTAGTTAAATATCATATGGCAAAAGAAGCTTAAAATTGTAATTTATGAGGATTTGGAACCAGGCATCGATTTTCGGTTTTCTGATCAACTCTGTGGTTCATCTGTTGGTGTTGCAATGGCTTTATCCTGGTTATCTCCACCAGATGGCACTACAGTAAAGAGTTTTTATACCCCCCTTAGTGTAGCTTTCATACTATAGATTGTAAATAAAGATGGACGACATGACAGCTCTCCAAAAGTGAAGCCAAAGCGTCTGAAGCGCCCCCTGGTGGCTGGCTGCAGTGTGGTTAATAGATCCCGCCTCCTCCATGTTAGTGGATAGGAGATGGACCAGCTTGAATGTTCTAAATTGACGTTGTTGTTTTGCTCTTTGGTATTAAAAGTTTTCCTGCTCCTCAGGTGAAACCCCTTCCTTCATAGTTGGCGTCCTCAAACTTTCGTACAGACTAAAACTGGTCTGACTGCGACCATGACGTCCAAGTCAACTTTCCTGAAGGTGATCCTTCTGGGTGACGGCGGCGTCGGAAAGTCGTCCCTCATGAACCGCTACGTCACCAACAAGTTCGACTCGCACCTCTTCCACACCATCGGCGTGGAGTTCCTCAACAAGGAGCTGGAGGTGGACGGGCACAACATCACGCTGCAGATCTGGGACACGGCGGGTCAGGAGCGCTTCCGCAGCCTCCGCACGCCTTTCTACCGCGGCTCGGACTGCTGCCTGCTCACCTTCAGCATCGACGACCGACAGAGCTTCTGCAACCTGGCCAACTGGAAGAAGGAGTTCACTTACTACGCTGATGTCAAGGACCCTGACAACTTCCCCTTCGTGGTTCTGGGCAACAAACTGGACGTGCTCGAGCGCCAGGTGTCAGGGGAGGACGCGAGGCGGTGGTGCGGCGAGAATGGCGGACACCCGTACTTTGAGACAAGCGCCAAGGATGCTACAAACGTGGCGTCGGCCTTCGAGGAGGCGATACGTGGTATTCTGGCGTTGGACGACAGAGCTGATGACCTCATCCACACCAACACGGTGGACTTACAGAGAAAGACTCGCCCGAACCCCAGCTGCTGCTGAGCCGAGAGAAACGACCCAGCTCATGTGATGCTTGATGCAGTTTGTGGTTCGGCCAAAAGAGGAACTGGTGTTTGCTCAGCTGCGTCTGAACAGTCTGCGGTGTTCTTCTCACTTCAGCCTTTTTAAGACAGATTGGTACATTTCAAAGAACGGACGACATTCGGTGCCAATTTTCAGCATTTCCTTTTTACCATCAAGAGACCGAGAACCTTCGTGGACCAGCTCAAACTGTGGAGACGCGGTTATTACTTGATGAGAAGCAATAAAGAACAACAAATGCAATAAAAGCTCTAATATATCTTTGCAGATTTCATAGATTTATTTGTGGTTAGTAACAAACCTCAGTTACTAATGAATAATTGCTTGATATACCTCAGTAATAATCACTATGTATGTGTTGTACTTGCCACATTACACCAACCAGCTAGTAGCCAAAGAAGCTTCAGTAAAGTTGGGGTGAAAAAAGTGGGGTTTTTTGTTCATGCTGCAAATTAAGTTGAATCAAGTAAATCATGTTTTATAACAATTAATATTTTTCCTCCAGTATGACAGTAAATTACACTCTAGATTATAAATAGCTAATGCTGGCAAAAAATTACAATTACTACCAGTACAACACAATTAAATAGTGAAATTTTGCACTGAACAGTTTTGAAATATTATATCTTGACTGTTTGTATCTAAATATGTTTTAATTATCTTAATAGATCAGATTTGATGTTTTTAATCACTTGATCAACTTGTATTTGCTTGTTGGGTGAACGGTGCCACAGCAGAGATTGTCTTTTTAATACAGTTGTTGCTATAATGTTGTTTGGTTTTCTCCGAAATACGAAGCGTGTGTGTTGACCCTGAAGTTACTGGGACGCTGTGGCCTCTCTGGTCTGTATGAGCATCATTCCTTTGAGGCACATGACTCCCAGTCAGTGGCCAAGAATGAAATAGAGGGAAAATACGTGATATCCTTTTTTGAAAACCCTCTTTGTCCCATTTATCAAAAGTCAGAGAGAGATATTCCCCCTGTTTGTGGTTTCATAGTCACACTGGTTCAGACAATATCTCCATTTCCAATTTTAATGTGTGAACTAAATGAACATTATTTGGTCACAAGTATTATATTTTCTTTCCTTTAAATGAATGTGGGTCAGACCCTGCGATGTGTGAGTGAAGACACATGCAGGACTGTGGTTGTGAGCGCTGCTGTGGTTGTTCAGTTTCACAAACGTAATGTGCTCGAACCACATCCTGATTCCACATCAGACCTCTGAAGAAATAAACTGTGTCGTTTGACGGTTTCTACTGAGGTTTGAGGAATCAATCACCTCTCGTTTGAAGTGAGATGTGGTTTGTGTTGTCGGGCAGCGCTCAGTAGGTCAGTTGTTCAACCACCATCCTGTTTGTTCAGATACATGCTGGCAACCTGAGGGGTTCAGGTTACTACAGTTGTAATTACAAATCTATCATTTCTTTATTGTTGTGGTTAAATTATTTTTATGGGTTACATGAATTAATTTAAGCACCTTGCTCAGATTTTATGGTTCCAGCATAAAAAATGCAAGAAGCTGCTGTTTTTCTTTTATAATAATTTAATATCTTGAGTTTTGGAATGTTGCTTGAATATAAAAAGCAAAATTCAGAGGTTCATCTTGGGTTTTATGGTTATTTTAACTCCCCAAAGGAGTTTTCATCTGCATTTGTTTTCCTCTTAGTTGTAGCAGGATTACGCAAAAAACTACTTAACGGATTAGCATGAAACTTGGTGGGAGGAGGAAATATGGGTCAGCAGAGAATGGTTATATTTCTGGTGTTGATCCAGGAATCTTTTTTCACTTTAACATTGCGAAAGTCTGTTTTTCCACATTCTTCTGTGAATTTTCTGAAGAATTAGGGCAGAAATCTTTATTAAAAAAACAAGGCATATGTAGAGCGGATGAATTTTGAATCAAATAAAGTATTTACTGTATGGTAATAAATATTCCTTTCAACTACGTTAGAAGTTGATTTTAAATTCTTGGATCACTTCAAAGACCCGAACTCAAGAAAGAGGCAGGAGACGACGGTGTCACGATAATAAAAAATATCGGTTTTACTAGAGAAGGTTACAAAAATCATCACTATATAGGAGTCATATAACTATTTCCAACTTAAAAAATAAAACCAATAATGAAAACACCTACAGGGGACTACAATGCCATCAAAGTACAATGGAGTTTTCTTTAGAAAAGAGTGGGTGGAGAAGGGGACGGGGGAGGAGGAGGAGGAGGAGGGGTCAAACACCGCCTACCATAGTTGTCAGAACAATTGACTACACATCACCTGAAAAACTGCAAAGACACAGTCATGTCTCCTTCATGCAAACAACAAGGAAACAACAACACCCTGACACGCATCGTCTTATAGGAAATTGAAGTTTGCCTTTACATCAACCTGGCGGCAAAGCACGTATATTTATCAAACATAACACACATGGCAATATAGTCCTTTTTTATACAGAATAGACAGCTGCACACATGGACGATACCGACATGCTTCATCCCATCAAAGTTAAGAAATGTGTCTTCTTCAGTGTTTTTTTTACGGGTGAACTAACCGGTGACGTTCCGTTTGGAATATCGTTTATGATTATCAAACCATATTTGATTATAAAATCAACGTATGAAAATTCCTGACTTTGTTTTATGCAGAGTGTAAACATCCAAACCAGTCTCTGTGGCTCATATGAGAAGCATGACGTCGAAAAGCAAAAAGGAAAGAATAAAAAAAAAGTGACGTGTTTTTCCAACTCGAAAAAAATAAGCACGGACGAGTTCCATGAAAATCATTGTTACAGAATCACAAGCTGCCTAAAACTGATCAAACGATAAAAATCAATTCCCATTTTTTTTTCTAAAATCATTTTAAAATGTACACGTCACAAGCACCTCAATCCATCATATCATGACTGCACTGTTTCCCTCTCACGACATATCATTGAAGATGTTACATTACAATTATTATATCAAATGCAGAACTAGTATTTGAGTGCTAAACACATATCTCAAAGGGTACATTTACATATATTTGTGGAAAAATAATAATAATAATAATAATAATAGAAGAGCATGGCAAAATCACTGATTGTGTTCTCCTCCTTCTGGGAGACGTGTAAATCCGGATTTTTTTTTCGTGATTAGGCTATTTACAGGTGAACTTCATTCACAAAAGGAGAAGTTTTACAAAATTAGGGAATCATATTGAATGTATAATTCACACAGGACAGCGAATCAATCCAGCAAAGATAAGTGTTTGGAAAAGAACGCAACGGGCTAATATCTGATTTGGTTTGATACCTGAGGTGTGTGTGTGTGTGTGTGTGTGTGTGTGTCTTTTTTTACGGAAAAACAAGTCGGAAAAGAGTTATTTTTCATTTTTGCTGCCGCTGGTGATAAGTGTAGCAAAAGTTTTAAAAAAGAATGGGGAAATAATGTTGTTTTCTTGCAAAGATTTAGATGAGAAGATTGATATTACATCAAACATCATGATGAAAACATCAAAGAACATCAAAGAACATCAATTACTAATTTAATAACATTAGTAATAAAGTAGTTTTTTTTTATTCAAGTGAAATTCAAACTACAAGCTGTGGTTGCATGTAAGTTTATAGAATAGCCATTAGCTAGTTTGCTGCACGTGCCAAGAAATACTCTGGCCTATAATCCTCTGTAAACCATAACTTGTTGTTTTTACACTTAAGCTTTTGTGTAAAATATACAAAGGATATATAATGTGTTCATTTGTGAGTTTTAGAAATGTAGGCAGGTGGATTTTGGACCCTCGGACCTTCAGCTAGTTGTCTTGTGTTTGAAGCTTAACATACACATATGAGAGAGAGGTATCAATGTTCTCATCTAAAAACTTTCCCAAAACCTTTCCTTGTAAAAAAAAAAGTGAGCTACACCTCTGGTCTCCGGTTGATTGATGTAAATGTACATGATTAGAGTTTTTTAGGTACTTCTATGAGCGAGGGGGTGGGGGGGCCTGGGGTGCTTTGTGTTTTTAAGGGATTTTTCACGCTCCTCGTTTTTTTTGTCTCTTAAATAGTGCAACACGTATCAAGCATTAGAAATAGAAAGTTAAAGATGGAGAAGAAAAGTAAAGGAGAGAAAAACCTATGAGCGCAAAAACGTAAAAGAAGAAAAAAAGGTCATCATAGTACCTGGCATACTTTTCAGAGTATTAAAAAAAACAACAACATTCATACACATTCGCACAATATATTCATATTCATATATATATGCATATAAAACACCAAAAAAAATGGAGGAAGTTGGTCGCTGCCTGGCTTCTCTGTGGCCGAAGCAGACAGTGAACAATGTTTTTTTTTTAGGCTGTGTCGAGAGGCTGTGCTGGCTCAGGGCGCGAGGCCGTCACAGCCGGGCCATGTTCACGAGCCGCCGCCCAAAAGCACGGGGGGGGAGGAGACGCTTCTGAACCGATGTACTGTACCTGAGCCCGACCCCGGCGGGCGAGCGCTCCCGTTCGGAAACATCTGCCTCCATCTGGGCCTGCCGCTTCTCCCGATCCTCTATTCTCTTCCCCTCCGCTGCGGGTACGCTCCCACAGCTCTCAATAAACATCGTGGAGGGGAAGAGGATGGAGCATCATCAGGCTGGGGGACTATCAAACATGACCGAGGTGGTTTGTTTTAACAGACGGAGGGGTGGTGGGTGTTGTGGGGTGAGGGTTGAGGTGTGGAGGGGAGATGGGTGGCGGCGGGAGAGCAGCCTCTCATCCTTATGAGTAGGAGGAGGAGTTCTGGCCCTCCTTGGAGCGTGCCTCGGCCTCCAGGTCCTGGTCGTCCTTGGTCTTGATGTCCTGGTACTCGTGCGTGGACACGGCGCTCTTCAGATAGGCCCAGTTGGCCGCCAAGATCATCAGGTAGTGGATCTGAAGAGAAACAGGAGGGTTATTTCATCTTCTTCAGGCACAGAAGATGATGCTGCTTCCTAATTCCATATATGGACTAATTGTCAGAATCACGGCACCAAATCTTTTCTGTGATATATTGATGTCACGAATACATTACAAACCAGAGCAGTTCATCTTCCGCCTCTCGTGGATACTGATGCTCTTTCGCTCAGTTGCTTCTCTCTCTCTCTCTCTCTCTCTCTACTATTCTCCATCCACCGCCCACAGTAAGTTGGCTGTAAAAACACTTTCAGGACTTTGACCCAACACAACATCTGGAGAGGTGCTTCTCGCTGTTTTTAGTATCTCCCATTTATCCGAGCACGTAACAAAAAGTCCGCCTCCACAGCCGAGTGAAACACTGACCCTGCGTGAGCACACACGCTCACTCTGAGGCTGCAGGGTAGGATCTCAACCCGTTGGACGACACACTGGCAAACGTGAGAGGCGGAGTTGCTATGGCAACAGATGCACGCGCCATGGCAACTTGCATATTTCTGACTAGCGCTTTATCAGCGGGGATCAGGGGGGAGCTTACCAGTGCGATGACGGTGGCTCCGGCGCCGGCTAGAGCGACGATGTAGAGGTGGTAAGACAGGTAGAACTGTGGATGGAGAGAGAAACGAGTGAGGGAAGGAACGGAAAGATGGAAAAAAAGACGAGACAAGAGAGGAAGAGGGTCAGTGTCCTCTCACCTCACTCGTGTTACAGATTTCTCCGAGCGTGGCTCCACAAGCTTTTCCCGGAGTGGCGTTCCAGGGAATAATACCTGCGGGATCAGAAAGATGAAACGTGAAACACACACGGAGACAAGAAGCTTTTTTATTTTTTCCTCCCCCGACCGTATGATTCAAGGCATTATGAATTAGGCTTGGATAAAGATTAAAGGAAACAGGGCTGCCGCTGTCCGAGCCTCTGAGCCTCTCCCACAGGGGGGAAAATGTGGGTCGTGAGTTTGTATCACTTCTTTATACAGGCAGGGTTTTTTTTTTATCCATTCTTCTCATCAAAATTTACTTTTTTACAGAATTCTTTCCCCCCAAAAAAGTGATTAAAAATGATTCACACGATGAATCAGCTTGCTGCAGAGAAGAATTCGACGTCTGCCAGTAATTGGGGTTAATATTTCATGCAGAGCAGCAGTTCGACTGCCAATGAAGCATATGTGATCCTCGTCCTGCTCTGTATGGGCCAGCTGTCTTTCAAATGTGGGTCACATACTGTACATTAGGCCATCGAACACATAAGCAGATATGCAAACACAGGAGAGTGTTACTGTGCCGTTATACTGAGGGAAGGTGGATTTTCATAGAGGCCCAATCGGGCTCTCGATGATCTAAATGTTATTTGTGATCTCTTTCTGTGCAGAGACATTTAGAGTCGCTGGAATTGAACATGTGACGTTTACGTGGAGAAAAAGCAGAGCACGTCCCTTTGAATCATTTGTAAAACGCTTGGTTTAGTAATCTGCGATCCTGCAGGTGAGTCTGGGCTGCAAGTTTTATTATGTGCAAATGTTTCTGAGCTCACTTTGCTTGATCAGGAGGAATTTCTCCTAAACTTTACAGGCACGTTGCACAGCGTGCGATCCGAGCCTGGCTACTTAGGCTGCGAATCAGAATGCAGCAGGGAGATGCAACGTGTTTAAGGAGTTTATTACTTTTCACAGAATGTTCCAGATTGTGTTTCTGGAACACATTTAACCGACTAGTCCAATAATCATGTTAAAAACTGCTTTGTTAGCACCATAGCAGTCTTGTCAGTGTGCAATAGACTCGGTATGTTCACCGTATCTTTTTAGATTCTATCTGGAGGGTCCTGTTTTCTGTTTGGTTACTTGTCTGTCAAAAAAACTTGAATGTTACAGAATAGACAAAGCAGAAAAGATGTGCCTTCATGTTGACGTAAAAGAAAGCTTCAGTTACATTTCAAAATATATATCTACCAATATATCAGTGTCAGATCTTAGCAGTGGTTTCAGTTGTTGTAAAAGCATGTTCCATTACTACGTGGTTAGATGGTTTTGTGTGGGACGACTAACCATACTGCCTGACGTCCACACAGATGGAGTCGGGCACGGTGATGTTGGCGTCAGGAGACCTCATGGCGGCGCAGGTGCTCCACATGTTGAAGAAGAGGAAGACGGGGATCGCCGTGAAGCCGAAGATGGCGAGGAAGGCCAGAAAGAGGATGTAGGTCAGGAACATGAACTGGAGGAAGGAGAAAGTTTCAGCCGCGTTAAAAAAAAATGTGAGTTAATATTATTCTTCCACATTCACAGTCCATGTTTAAGCGAATGTTACTGGACATCTGCAGCAATTGGAGTAATCAGGCTGGAAAGGACAAACTGTGTCAGGGCTCCCCTCAAGGCTCGAGTGTTTGCGTCTTGCTTGTGTGCGTGTGTGTGTGCGTGTGTGTGTGCGTGTGTGTGCGTGTGTGTGTGTGTGTGTGTGTGTGTGTGTGTGTGTGTGTGTGTGTGTGTGTGTGTGTGTGTGTGTGTGTGTGTGTGTGTGTGTGTGCATAAACATGTGGAGGTGTGCGGTTGTGCCTCCAACATGACCCTTGTCCCGGCTTGTTAAGCATAATGACTCACTGTTTCCATTTTTCTGAGCCTGTAAACACTAATTTAAGAAATAAATAAATAAACGTTAAAGTAATTAAATGTCATTTGGAGGCTTTAATTTGGAGAGAACGGGGTCAGTGCGTGTTTGATGTGCAGCAGCTGCTCGTGTGTGTCTGTGTGTGTGTGTGTGTGTGTGGTGACATACGAAGGCGGTGATACAGCGTCCGCAGGCGGTGGTCTTGAAGTCGCTCTGCAGCTCCTTCTTGATGGCGCTGGTGGTGTAAAACCCCTCGGCCAGCAGGAGGATGGCGTAGACGAAGAAGAAGGAGGCGACGCCGTAGATGATGTACTGAAAGATTTGGATCCTGGATCCCCAAGAAAGAGACGAGAACATTAAAACCAAAAAGCAGTGAGACACATTTTAGATGTTTGAGGCTCGCTGGGGACTTACACCAGGGTGAGGGTGGCGTGGTCGGTGGTCACCGTGGAGAAGTTGTTCTCCAGCATGGTCAGGGTGCCGGTCAGCGCCACGTGGCCGCAGCCGCAGAACAGGGCCACGCCTGAGAAGCACAGGATGGTGGCCACGAGGGAGGCGTAGGGCACCCCGCCAAGACACTTGATGCAGCACTCGAAGCATCCTGCAGGGGGAGACAGAGAGGGGAGGATTACTTCACAAAGAGGAGACGTTCCTGTTGCATTAAAAGAAGTTGGACCCTACAGCGAAAAAAGCTTTAAGGAGCATTCAAGAAGAAACAATCCAGGTCAGATGTGAAAGCGAACAAATGGCTAAAGGCCCGACTCAAAGAAAATGTGAGTGCAGGACCGCTGCAACGTGACTCCTCACAGACTCGCTCTGCTGATGACACAGGGCGCAACACGGCAGACTGTGGTCCGCTGCTGTTTGATTATCACTCGTGTGCAGCAGTCTGCAAGATTCATGATCAGACTGTGGAGGCATGCGTGTCACGCTCGTCTCCCCGAGTCTAAAGAAGAGGAACAACAGTCCTCCTGTCGGGCGTGTCGAGCGGCTCATCGCAGCATCTTTCACAGTTAGTGCTCGTCGGCTTTGAGCTCAGCTGGGAGTGCTGAATATTACATGTGAGCTGTGCAGCGTGCACGCTTAAAAACTGTTTGTCTTTTAAGAACAACTTCAAAAAGTTTTTTCTTCCTTACGACCAGACTGCATAAATAAGTCATGATCTCATCCTAAATAAATCATTTCAAAATAAATGACTGCAGCTATTTTCTAGGGCGCCGGAGGGATGATGTTAAAGTGGCACTTGCTAGGAGTTGAACCCCTAAAATACTGACGGTTGTTTTCTGTAGGATGTTGGAATAAGCTTCATTTATTTGTGCGTTTAAAATCATCATTCCCATCTCCCAAATGAGGACGAACGATAAATGATTCCTCGTGCTGGGGCGCTCTGTGCACAGCGAAGACGATGAATTAGTAAATTTGTTTTCCATTAACCGAGGCAGCATGTGAAGCTCCCCCCATGTGAGTAAAGGGCTTCAGATATGCAGGTACAGAAACGCACCGTGCTTCCTCCTCATCACAGAGGATCGAGAAGAACTAACACATTGAATCCAGCACAAGAGTTGCGTCTTATATAATGCCCGTTAAAAATAGCTCCTCTGGCAAAGCAGGAAGTTAGTCCGGGAAAAAAAAAAAAGAAAGAATGAACTGTCTTGTGTGTGCCACTTTGCTGTTTCCATGACAACCTGCTCCAATTGGCAACTCCGAGGCATCATCATTATTTCATGTTCAGAAGTTTGTTGAATCGAGACGCTTCTATTTGTAAAAGCCCCGAAAACACGATTGACAACTTTATATCGCGCTGAGATATCGAGCGCACGCGCAGCAGCTCTGCACGGATGACGTAACGTAGCACACAACTCGGTGCCAGTGATGGTCGTTCATGATGTGCACCGTATATGACAGGTGATCCAGTGAAGACATGAGATTTAGTAACGCTCACACTGGCTGGAGTGAAGTCAGCGGTTGTCAACGTCAAACCTCGATTGATGGAGTCTGACGGCTGACGACGGGAGCTGATGGCCTTCCATGAAAAACCATTAAACCACACACACACAATTGTGTTGCAGGAGAACATCCTCACCAAAATACTGAGAAACTCATTTTATTTTGAAATTGAAACCCTCTTCTCCTCTACGTCCTCCCAGTCGTTATTGAATCTACTGTTCAGGTAGTGTTACAACCCCTGTGGACACTTGTTATTGACGTTTCTGAGGCTCCACGTGCCGGCCCCATATTGAAAACCCCCCTGTGCTCCACGTCTGAGCGAATACAAAGCCACAAATCTGAGAAGCGACCGCTCCCCCTCCAAAGTGTTTGGCCGCTGATGAGTACTCTCCGGTTGCGTAACGCAGCGGAGCCTCGTTGCATAATAGATCCAAATCCTATTAATGTTAATGAAGGAAGCGGGCTGATGGAGAGAGGTGGAGCTGATAAGGCTGGACGGCTCTGGGAAAATCCTGAGCTGAGGAACAGGCCTCGGGAGGAAAGGGAAGGGAAGGAATGGACTCACGGGTCGATGCGATGATGACAAGGGAGGCTGTTTAAAAGCCGCTCGACACTGACACTCCATCCTGCTATTAAAGGTCAATCCCAACAGGTAATTTAGGAGGTTTGTCTTCCTGTCGTCTTTTATTTAAAGAGGAGAACAAAACCTGCCGCTGAGAATCACAGTGTTTGACTGTGCCTCTTGTGAAGGAGCCTTGAGGCCATGAGGCAGGTACTCTACCTCCGTCTTCTCCCTGGCCCCATGCAGCTTCAGGGATGAATTCACAGATTCCTTTCAAAACACAGAGCGGGGCCCTCATCCGGTCCGCCTGTAGCTATGACGGCTGTTTGTCAGCCTCCGTTTTAAAGCGTGCTAATGGGAACCAGACGGGCCGGAGTGGTCAGCCACTGCCGGCCCTAATGGAAATCAATGGGCTATTCATTGGAGTAGAATTTAGGTGACACACCGAGGCCGACCCATTGCTCTGGTTTTATACCTCGCTGCATCTTGCTTCCTCCGCTTCTGCCTCCTCTTCTTCTCTGCTCTTAGTTTGAAATATGGCAACGTGCCCCGCCGCAGTCAGAGCGAGCCGGCTGGAGTTAATCGCTGAGACAATACGTTAAGCCCCTGTTAGAATTCTCCATCGTATATCATCTCGACAATCTCCTGAGCGAGGACGATGCATCAGTTTTTCTGGGGACGTTTCACACACTGTCTCTTAAAGCGAAAAGGCTGCTGCTGCCTGCTGGACGGAAACTCGCAATTAGGATTTCAATTTGCGGCCGTGGGCGACAGTTGAGCAAAAAGAGTGATAATAGATTATTTTTCAACCTGCAAAGACAAAAGGATGGAGTGAGAGAAAAAGCAAAGAGTGAGGAGTGTGAGAACGGAGAACGAAAAGCAGGGCTGAACGGAGAGGAAGGCCGAGCGAGGGCTTGATAGGAGGCGAGCATAGGAACAAAGGGAAGAGGAAAAAGACGAGAAGAAGGTGAAGAAAGAGGCATGGCGAGCGAGGAATAAAGAAAGAGGAGAGAAAAGAGCGAGAGCGAGCGCACGATGAGAGAAAGCGTAAGCGAAAATCAGCTCTTGGCCCCAGGGCCGGCAAATAGCAGTTGCCATAGCAACATGTTACCCACGACCCAGTTCAGCGGTAGCGTAGTCCTTCGCCGCCGCTTCACTCTCCTCCCTCACACACACAGACACACACCGATGAAGCAACCTCAATCAGAATCCAACGATTTTGCGCTAAATTGTAACAATGGCCCAAAATTTTAGCAAATAAAACAAACAGAATCACAACATGGATGTAAAAGATAATAAAGCGTTGACAAGAAAATTGAAGGAGGGAGATGTAAAGCTCCTCCATCCACATTTACGCTCTGGATTTCTAGGATGTGGGTCAAACTGAGATCGTATTATTTTGAAGTGAAAGGGAGACAGATGCAGGAAAAGAGGAGGTTTTCGCTGATGGTTGCTAAGATACACATCCGGCAGATATGAAGCAACGTTATCACACATTCAGGTCCTGAATTCACTTTTCTTTAAGCTTCAAGTTTGGTCTCCACCCTGAGGGAAATAAACATGGCTGCCAAATGCTCCAGTTTGCTTATATACAAGCTAATTCTAGACGTTTTAGGTTTAAATCAAGTTGTCATTGTCATTATGCAGCATTTACACAAGATTACACAACTGTCCGGAAGGAGATAATCCACACAATACAAAACCATCAACTGTAATTTTTTTGTCTTTCATGGCATTCATGGTTCGAGCCGTTTCATTGGCCGAGACAGTGTTTCGGGCTCTTTGATTGGACGAACGAGGGCGTGGCGCAGCGTAGACACAGGACCTGTCACTGGTGGCTGACGTCTTTTGTCCGTCACGCTCTGCTTCCTGTCAATCACCCGACGCCCACGGCTTGAAGTGAGGGGCGTTGGCCGCAGAATAATCCCCCTGATGCCTGTCGCCTCACACGCGTCACTGTCACATTGAACTTGTAGCATTTAAAACAATCACAAAACCACTGAGGTTCATATCATCCGTGTTTTCCTTGAGCTGCAGCGTTCATCCGTCATCTCGACTATTAAACTGAATTCATGCGTTTCTCCAGCAGAATTGATTTCTCTCTCTCTGCCCATAAAGCAGATTTAAATATAAATTGCGAGCCGAGCACAGAGAGAGATTATACGGCGACTGTCCTGATAGTTGATGATTTGCTATAAACTGTACAACTCAGTGGCCCAGCGTGATTATCGCCAACTGTTAGGACGCACAGTGCATCTGCCAGGAATAACGGCATTAAAGCTTTGTGAATATTTCAGCGGCCGGTCTGGTGCCTGCCTGCGGCTGTACTCCAATTTAGAAGTGCTGTATTCATTATGGGGCATTTTCCCCCCTCACAGTGCATTACGGGTTGATTGCCCAAGAGTTGAGGAGTGCTTCAAAGAGAGAGAGGGGGGAGAGAGGAAAGGTGAGGTAGAGTAAAGGAGGAAGAGATGGGAGGATGCATCTCTCCTCTGGTAGAGATGAAAAAGAGAGTCCCATCTGTTTGATGGCAGCAGACGTCACACACACACACACACACACACACACACACACACACACACACACACACACACACACACAAAACAACTCGTAACCTCATAACTTCAGCTTGGGTGATTTCCATCTTTTCACTCGAGCCGAAGGATAAAAAAAACCTCCTCGGAGCTTTGATGAAAGCTTTTGATGAAGCACTGAAGCTGCACCGTCATAAAGAGAAAAGCAAGACGGTGCAACATTAAAGAATCATTCTGGTTTGTCACAACCTTATTTTGTACTTTTGTCGACCACCAGGGGGCTGAATAAAAGATATGGAAGGAAACACGAGCACTTCAGTGATCAGAAAAATCAAGAAAAAAGTCAGAATGACATGACAGCTCCCCAGAGCTGGAGACAATATTTTCGGGATATATGTTATAACAACCAGTCATGATTGACAGCTGCGCACGCATCGGAGGGACCTCCATATGTCAAAAGCACAAGATGGCGGCACCCTAATCCAAAGTTGTACTTCCCGTTCTGAGAGCGCTTTAGAACATCCATTTAGTTCAATTTCCTGTTAGAGAAAATCACCTTAACCCCTGTGGTCCCATGCTTAACCCTGAAGCACATTCATCCAACACGAGGCAAACGTGAGTAATCGGCTTGACTGTGGCGTTGAACAAGAGGAGGCAATATGCTCGGCGCCAGGTAAGAGGATGATGCCAGCGGCCGTCACCGTCCCCGACCGGAACCATTTTTTTTCCCCCTATTTTTCCCACGGTGCATAACTGACCCTAATCTTCTGTTTGTGAGAAGCCCTTGGCTGGTTGTGCAGCATTATGAATGCCACAAGGTCAGCATCTGGCTCGGCGTAATTGAGCGTGACGGACCGTACAGCTGTTAAATCCCGTTATCAGCGCTCCGCCGGGTGATCAATACTTTTATCCCGCTGATCTGACGGATGTTGGTTAACTCTATATTTGTGTGTGTGTCTGTGGTCAAACTGGGTCAAACTCTGGCAGCTGGGTGAGGGACAGCGAGCGCACCCAGCCATGTTGGATGCACAAAGTAAATAAACACAAACAAATACGCAGATGGGCCGAGGAGCACACGCTGAAACCTCTGCACGAAACCACATTCAAATTCACTAGATCCAGAGCTTTATTTTGAGTTGCACCAAGTCCCCTAAACATGTCTCTATTTTGAAAAACGCCCCAAAAAACTCACTATATATTCATTTCCTCTTTCCAGAAATGGGCTTGTTTCCTCTAATTAAAAAGTGTCTGCAGGTTCCAGTGAGAGTGAAAACTGTCTAAGTGGCGTCCTCTCGTCTCAGGTCGTCTCAGGTCGTCTCAGGCGAAGAAGCAGGAACCACCTGTCCTGAGATGCTCAGCCGAGCGGAGTGAACGCTATTAGTTTGAGTCTTGTTCAACCAAGACTCAAACTCCCCCGTGGCCAGGCGTGCCGTGCCACGCAGCTGTATGGCTCAGCTGTTACGCAACTGACTTGGCTAATGTCACTTTCCCTGAGATGTCAAAGAAGTCAGCGGCCTTCGCCTCCGCTCCAACCCCCCTCCCCCTGATGTGATTATTAAGATTCACTTTCCAGCAGCCTCAGGGGGTCGATTAACATCGTGTGTGTGTGTGCGTGTGTGTGTGGTTGGCACAAGGTTCCCAACTGAGCATGGGCTCACAAAGATGAGATCCTGCAGAGAGTCTCTTTCTTTAAAGGTTGATTTCAGTTACCTCCGACCAAGGAGGGAACATCTACGTGTGTTTGTTAGTTTGCAGGAAGACGCAAAAACTACGAGATGCATTTCCATGAAACTTGGTGGAAGGACGCGGTCTGGGTCAGGAAAGATTTTATGAAAACTGTGGAGAAACTCAGATCTGAGAGCAGCACAATCATCACAAGTGTTTTAAAGTGGGCTCGAAACAGACCCTAAACGGAGAGACACTGGACGGGGCACAGGTTGCTCGGGTGCGGTGCGGTCGTTTGTCAATGTCAGCCGTGTCCGTGATGAGCGCTAATCGGCATCAGGCTCTTTATGGGCCGTGGATGAGAGGAGCAGATTGGGCATCAGTGGGCGATGGAACAAGGCCAGAGGAGGTTGGCATCAGTCAGGAACAAGACACGCTGCGCCAACCTGCCGCTGCTATTCATATACCCGCCGCAGACCGGGGTTCAAACATAGACGCGGTGTTGGAGGGCGATGAGATCAAGATTTCTGATTGTTTTCTGAACCGTTTAGAGCTGAAATAATCATTTCTTTATAAGTTCATCTCAATAAATAGTCTATTAAACTACCATTTTCATCACCACCATTTTGCATCATCATTCTAAGTTATAGTCGCACAAAAGCAGTTTTCTTATCTACAACATTGCTTTAAATTGCATGTACTTTTTTCGTTAGCGTAGCAGTGACCGAGGCTCATGGGTACTGTAGTCTTTCGATCTGGATTCTCAGTTTACGACCACTCTATGGAGTAAATCAATAGATTAAATCAATTATCAGAGTAGCAGTGGATTGATTAATACTCATGCTAAGTACCGTTTGTCTTGTGATCATAGAAGCGTAAAGAAAGTTTATTTAAATATAAATGTGACCACATTGTGGCTGACGACGAGCGCAGCGGTAGACCACACACATAAGATAAAGCACTGACACACACATTCTCCTCAACCACCCCTGGTCACTGACACGTAAACAACACACACAAACACACACACACACATCCAGATGGAGGCTGACAGCATGCTTTGGGCAAACGGCTTCAAATGAGGAACACATGAGCCTCTCCCTGTGTGACGGCTCTCACATGCTCCCGCAACCTCACACACCTCCGGGCCGAAGGGTGTGTGTGTGTGTTTGTGTGTGTGTGTGTGTGTGTGTGTGTGTGTGTGTTTGGGAAAAGATATAAGCAGGGGAACCTAAAAAAAAAAGGGAGAGGGACACATCCAAGGGGATTGTGGGAGTTTAATAAAAATAATTCAGGGAATTTGGACATGAGAAGATGTCGGAGCACGCACGGACAGAATCATGAGCGTATTTGATTTTAATGAGGAGTCTCTCGTCTTAGGGGATTTTATTTTTATCTCTTGCATGCGAATGAATGCAAAGAAAACCCCCGTCAAGTTTCACTTCAATTTTTTGGACCCAGACTCTACGTTTTATCTTGGATTAATCATGTGACTGTAACAGGCAGTAAACAACCAGCAGCTTTGTATTTCTCAATACTGTCAGTCAAGCTCTGATTAAAGTGTAGTGTTTGTGGTTTGGTCACCTGCCTGTGAAGATTAAAGCCAAACTCAACCAGGGGAGGAAAACATCACAGGCTGCAGTGCACACAAACAGTTCTCAAGAAAAATCACCCAAAGCAGTTGACACAACAGAATCCTCAGTGACACATCCCACCTGCTTCACACCCGTTCAGGACGTCAGGACGTGTCAGGTTCAGATCCCCTGTGCAGGAAAGAGTTGCTATAACACAAAATCTTTTATCCCCGTTATGCAGCTCAATAGAGCTCAACAGCGCAGGTCCACAAGTAACAGATTAACTTTCTGAATAGAGAGTTTGATTTTGATCAGCCATAACATTTTAACCATCCGAGGAAGATTATATTTTGTAGTAATGTATTGTATCTTGTGTATTATATGTTTACCATACACCAATGACAGATGAAATTCCATTAATGCCTGCATTACTGTGTGCAGACATGTACGAGTGTGCTTGAGACGGAAAGGCAGTTTGTTCAAATCAGCCACAGTTGGCTTTTACTCGTGTGGTAGAATCGATGAACTGCAGAGGAATTCAGGTCCTGGACGATGTTTTAACCTTCAAATATTTACAGTATGATCCATAACGTGCTGTTGCTTTTTGTATTTTCAGATTTTAAGCCTGTCAGCTCCTTAAACATGCTTTATATAAACTTTGACTAACTTCTCATATACATTAGGCTCTTTGGGCGGCTTCAGATTCCTCAAAATCACTTTTTATAATGAGACAACACATCACATGAGGTAACAAGCACTTTGGGGGTTTTTATACGGACATTGTGTAAAGTGTGTGTCGTCTAAGTGATGAATTATCCACTTTCCGCCCTACATTTTTATTCTGGACCCACACGAACCTAATAATCACTTTACTTTACTTTCGGAGTTTGGAGTAGATGCTTCTTAGGATTTGTGTGTGTGTGCTTTGCAGGTTATTATACTTGATATCTCCCGTTCAGCGATGATAGAGGTCAAATGAGGGATTCAGTGTCTCTGTCACCTTCTCTGCAGCAGCTATGATCCATAAAGGATAATAATGTTTTACACAATATGAAACATGTGATGCTTGATTTACTGTAAAGGGAGCAGAAATATTTATACGCAACAAAAAGCAAATGTCAGCACAAGCAGAGACACCGGTTCCTCTTCGGTCACCGCGAACCAACTGGAATGAATCAAACGGGGGTTGACCTTTAGATTCCCACTGCTGATTTCTGATTTACTCAAATGACCCCCCACCTGTGTGCCTTTCATCCTTACGTAGTATTTATTGGAGGTTTTCGGGAGGCAACTTTAGGGATGCAACAAATATTTACTTCATTATCAGCTGATTATTTGCTCCACTTTTAATTCGGTTTCTGTATAAAAAGTCAGGATATATTGAAATCAAATGTCATAGGGGCACATAATCACATTTGAGAAGCTTTTTACTTCAAACAGCGATTGATCTAATTCATTATCAACTCATTACCTAATGCAGTAGCTCCCGCTCTTGGAAAATACCAAATAAATCTACTTGCAACCTTTTGGCGAGAGGACGTCCCTTCGTGAGGACGTCTGCTGTGTGCAGTTCAAAAGTAAATTCTCATTTCCTCTTTGGTTGGTTGGTTGGGTGCAGATCACTTTATTCAACATTTCCGTCGTTTTCCCAGAGAACAATTCATGGATCTCATATTTTAGACAAAAAGTTTATTATTTATTCACTGTGATCCATTGGGGGTGTCAGAAGATTGGGCGCCACTGGATAAGTCGATTAACCAACCAATAATTAACTCTAGTAAGATGTGATGAGAGAGTTTCTTTAAATGCTCTACCTCCTTTCAATCTGCTTCTGAAAACCTCTCTCCTGCAAAATCCTTGGCTCAGGTCAAACGTCACATATTTGAACTGGAGGGTGGTGGTGGTGGTGGTGGTGGCCACAGATGAAACACTGATTAAGAGGAACTCTCTTTGTGCTTCAGACGCTGCAGCAGCTCTACCCTGCCATGCAGAAAATTCAACAAAACCTGCACCCCTCCAGACGGTGATGTAATCTCCTACAGTTCTGAACTGAACATCATCGCAGCTGAGGACGGAGGAGCGTTATGTAAGAGTTTTCACACACACACACACACACACACACACACACACACACACACACACACACACACGCAGAGAAGAGGAGGAAGGTGTGTGTGAGCATTTAAAACAAAGGGGACGACAGACAGACGTCGATGGTCCACTCCAAAGCCGCTTTCGGGAGCCACATGAAATGTTCAAATAAAAGCGTCTCATGGGAGCCTCTCTTTCTCTAATCAAACTGTCTCGTACTAATGGAATCAGATTTAATTGTGCCTCAGAGAGCGTCGTTGATGTCTCGTTATCCGCGTCCTGAGCACGGCGTTCTACCTCGACAGAGATGCAGATGAAAGATTATAGGAAGCAATCAAGCAAAAAAGATCAATCCATTCCATATACCCACCAACAACAACAGCAGCAGCAGCAGCAGCCGCTCCCCCGGATTATAAACATGCCCGTGTTCTGTGTTCATTTTCCAGTTTGTAATTACTCTCAGCTCAGTGTCATGCAGAGACGCCGCAGAAAGACACGACGGCTGCGCAATCAAGAACACGGACTGTTTACCATAATTAAGGCGGCTAATGCAGTCACAGCCATTCAGCGAGCTCTAAACCGCAAAAACTGTGATGGAGACAAATGGTCAAATAAAAGCCACATATGGTCCAAAGTCATAAGTGTGGAGCTAATTCTTATTCATTTAAAACACATAATTCGTTTTAAAATAGAAGCATCTTCTGATTATTGTTTTTTAAAGAAGCAAGATGCAACATGTTAACTATCCCTGTTTTAAGCTTTAAGGAGAACTTAACTAACTAACTAATAAACTAACTAACTAACGAACGAATTAACTTCTAACGTGTGAAACTACTCTTTTAAGGTGGAATAAAGGAAATACTACTGTTTTTAGTTTTTTTTATATATCGGATAATACTTAATGTTTAAGACAATGAAGAAACAGTTTTCATTGTTTGCATGAATTTGAATTTGCTCATTATATGATATTGGCTCCAAAGGATGAGCAGTATAGATGATGGATGGATGGAATTATGATATTTGGTTATTGAACACAAACTATATAATTTTGAACTTTATTTCTGTCTGTTCCTGTAATATCATAACATGATATTTTACTTTAGTAAAACTAGTAACTTTAGTTTCCTGACGATTTCCTGTCGGATCATTTTATACAAAGAACAAATCATTTATCCTGAAATATTTGACCCAAAACTATGTATTGTCCATGAAACCTGCTGCTGTCAGTGTTATATGATAAAACATTGGATTACTGTTCATCCTGTTGGGTGCAATGCATAATGCCCTCCGTTTTACACTATTTATTAGACTGGATAAAGCTTTGGATAAAAGCATCAGCTAAATGAAATGTAATGTAACTGTAATGTGTCTATGTAGTTGTCTGTGAGTGATGTTACACACTGTTCACTGGCATTGACTTGAACTGAATCTCATCAATAACTAATGGTGTAGGAAAATGGAAACTCTTCCGCTCTTAAATTAAGATGTATAGACGGTTCTTAAGTGAATTCCCAACTTCCTGAATCCGGAACATGTGGCGATGGGGCTGAAGAGGCAGCGCTGGCTTGAACACTCCGGCACAAGCTCCTTACACGACAGCCCTCGCCTCTTTGCCCCCATCACTGTAAATCTCCAGCGTCTTGATGGATGCTATAAGCTTATGGTCACAATCCAGATGTCAAAGGCACACACACACACACACACACACACACACACACACACACACACACACACACACACACACACACACACACACACACAAGTGATTACACTGACAAACAGGCCGTCCTCCAATCCAGTCTATTTCGGTCCAGTATATACCCTGGTGTGGGCGGAAATCGGTTGTGCAACATCACACCTGGAGCACGGGAGAGGTTGAACTGGGTGAGTGGGATAAATTTGTCCGCTGCCATGTAAAATGGCGATTAAGGAAATCAGAGGGTTAATTGCTAAGTATAAATATGGCCGCTCTGCTGCTCAACTATCCTCCAGGTCCACTCACAGGCAGCTAAAGTTGCATGTGGGCTCTCATTGGGCACTGGCCTGTGCGTGTAGCAGCACGCCTCAACAGAGGATGATGTAATGTCTTTTCTCTTTTCCCCGTTGAGGGACGATTGTGATTCTGCACCTCGGTGACCCTCAACTCCAGCTGCAGGGACAACAAGTGGCGTTGTGACGCACAGATGTTGAGAAAGTCGCAAAGATCTGACTAGAAAATAAAACGTGCAGAAGTTTCAGACACAGCAGCCTCTCATCCACCAGTTGCAAAGATATGAGTGGAACCAAAATCTGCTTCCAGAGTGGCACTGAAGGTGAAAATCTGATTGTTTGCCTCCAGATGTTTTACATTTGAAGACGTCAGACCCAACCCCCTTCATTTTAACACACTGGCACACATGAAACTGAAGGGTGGTGTGGTGTGTGTGTGTGTGTGTGTGTGTGTGTGTGTGTGTGTGTGTGTGTGTGTGTGTGTGTGAGTGTGTGAGTGTGTGTGTGTAAATCCCCCCAGGACCATGCACTCTTACTCGGTGTCATGCGCTCCAACAGCCAAGAGGCCAAAGAGGCATCATGCCACATCAGCTGCAACCCTCCTCCTCACTGATATACTTCTAAATAAGAGATAAGACCCCTTGAATTATCATTATGCTTAGTTTTTTCCCCCATTTTTCATTTTTTCCATCACACCCATGCAAAATCTTCACGATTTAACGTGTAATTATCTAATTTGTTCAATAAACAACATGGAGGTGCCATCCAGGAGCTCCTCCTGAGGGATGCACTGATAACAAACCACAGTCTCTTCCACTCTGTATGGAGGAAGGGTCCTCCAACGCACAAAGACACACCCACACGCACGCACACACACACACACACACACACACACACACACACACACACTGAGGATGAGCAACAGCAACAGTTTGGTGCAGATTTGGACTAAATCCGCAAATTTGAGGCTGATCCGTGGTGCGCACCTAAAACACCATTGCTTATTTCGCGTGCACATTTCTAAAGACACCAGCATCTGTGCGTGTTTTCTGTGCATTCGATCACCTCAGTGAGCATAAAGAGATGATAAGGCTGGTATGTGTGCACACAGGCTCTGAGCGTGTCTGTGAGTGATGGACACATCCATCCCTCTGCGTCAGGAGCGCGCCTCGTCGTCTCCTTTGCAGCCTCCTTCGTGTCTAATGAACCTCGTCACCGCGGTCACACACTAAAACACTCGGCTTCGTGTGTTGCAGCCGTCGATCCATCGCGCTCCTGACGGATCCGACGCCCAAGACCTCTGCGGCCGAACCGCCGATAGCGATCGAAGCGCGGCGGCGGCGGCGGCGCCTCCACACCTGACGGACAACAATGGCACCGCGCACGGAGCGAAGCGCAGCGCGCAGCCGCTTCATTTACCAGCCGTGAAATACGCTCCCGATCGTGCAGCGATGCGAGGAAGCTAATTGTGCGTTATTACGCTTCATAAAAACCAGCACCGTGCACCCTCCACCACCCGCCCACCCTCTTCTTCACAAACTACAAATTGCGCTGGGATTTGCGCGAGTAATCTGCGCAGAGAATACACGCGCGTCGTTGCTTTTCACGAGTCGGTGAACGGACGAGGTGAGAGGCTGCCGGGGAGAAAGGCACCGCTATTGTGTCGCGCACAAGCGGGGAGCCATTGCAAGTAGGTTAAACCGCTCAGGCTGGCGCAGACGCAAATGTCTCCAAATGGTGGGGGGGGAAACCACACAAAGCTGCGCGTACCTTTGCTCTCCTGTCCCTCCTCCGGGGTCTCCTCCGCGTTGGACTCCATGGCCGGCTTTGTCCCATCCATGATTTTAGAGGAATATAGTCTCCTTGTGCCTCTCGTACCTTCAGTGTGATGATGGTGGAGCTTCTCCTGGTGACTTGATGCTCTACCTCCCTCCCTCTCTCTCTCTCTCTCTCCTCCCTCCCTCCCTCTCTCTCTCTCTCTCTCTCATGCACACCCTCCCTCTCCCTCCCTCCCCCCCCCCTCTCTCTCTCCCTGCTGAAGCTTAGCACTGCCTCTCTCTGTATATTAACAATCCAGTTTCAAGATGCAAAGGTCCTGTCAGATTGGATTTATTTCTCACATGCGGATTAGCCGCCCCCCAAATGATGCCTGATAACACTTCCCAGTCCCTAAAACCACTCTGAACTGTGCAGGGGGAAGACTGTGCTCATGGTGTAACACACTTCTCCTGATCACATGGGATTGTCTTCACAGCCCATCCTTCCATTGCTCACTTAAAATCCCACTCTTTCCTGTGTGTGCGCTGCTTTTCTCTGTCCTGTGCCTCGGTGAAGCAGAGGAGGATATAAGGACAAAATGTGCAAGGGATGTAAATATGCAAACTCATGGGTAACCATGTATGCATGAACACACACACACACACACACACACACACACACACACACACACACACACACACACATACACACACACACACATACAACCGCGAACACTCGCCGCCCCCTCTCCATCTGGTGAGCCGAGAGAGAAACAGAAAGAGGAGGGAGAGGAAGAGAGGGGAAAGAAGAAGAAGAAGAAGATGTGGTGTGGTATCAGAGAGTGGAAGTGTGTCGTGGGAAAGTGACGCCAGGAACTGACTGTGGTTTCCTTTCAATCTGATGAGGACAAATAAGTCAAAGCTCCAGTATGGTTGATTTAACACTTAAAGTGTGGTAGTGGTGATGTCTGACGATGAGGTGGTCCGCAAACAAGATGTTAGTCCCACTGGGAAAATGGTCATGTGTCTATTTGTTGGTTGTGTGGTTTCCTTGGCTGTGGTTCTTCTGACCATTGAGTGAGAGGCGTTTGACCAATCAGAGCGTCTCAACACCTAAACAGCCACGTGCCAGGCTTTATTTTAGAGGCCACCCTTTGTTTGCCTCCGAGGATGCTGATTGGCCCGAGCCCAGGATCCAGCAATCCAATGAGAAGTCAACTGAGGTGACACCCTGAGGCCCTGAAAAAAGGTTCAAAGTAGGGGTGTGGTGTGTTTATCCAGAGACGGGTGGTGTGTGTGTGTGTGTGGCGGCGGCGGCGGCGTGTGTGGTAGGTGTGTGTGTGTGTGGGGGGGGGTGTGTTCCATAATTCACCCCGTTTTCTAATAATAAACACATCCTCAAACAATGGGACGCCATCTGCCCCGAATCCTCTTAAATAAGGTTTTAAATCAGGCCCACGTGGCCTTGTTTCAGACAAAGCTCAGGCCGCAGAAGAGTAGGGACCCCCCAACCACACAGATACACACACAGACACTGCAGACAAAGGTGACCCCCAAAACCCCTGATGTTTCATCCGACAACAACAAAACATCAGACGCCAGAGCAGCCAACCTGACATATATGACATTTAGTGGATCCATTCACCCCCGAGGGCTGAAATTAACACCCACTCCACACCATATGCTGCTGAAGCAACGAGAGGTCGTCCATCACTCTGACTTGAATGCCTCACTTATACAGAGCCGTGAAGAAACCTGAGCATTAATTAATGACCCAAGTTTTAAAGCAGCACAAATTCGAATTCCTGCTCGCAATCCTGAGTAGAAACATGATCTCAAAGCTTTAGAGTATAGTGTTAAAACAGCATGGAAAGGAAACGGGGCTGTGGAGTAAGTGTTTTTATTTGTCACATGATTGTTGGATGCATCCATTAGCTGTAGGGCTTCTTCTTTGAGGGTCGCGGTGGGCAAGGGTGCCCCCTGGACAAGTCACCAGCCTATCACAGCGCTGACGGAGACAAACAATTCACTCTCACACCCACGGGGCAATTTAGATCCACCATTTATGTGTTTGGACTGTGGAAGGAAGTCACGTTAGTTGATTTCTGAAGACTGGACATTTTCCAGAAGGGCTGTATTTGAAAAGACAATTTGCTCTGGACATTTTCAACTTGGAAAGACAACGAGATTCAAGGGTTTTTGCAATAAAGGCCGACAGTCTGTGTCCAACTGAAACAGAGAGTAAATACCAAAGTATTTATTAATGCACACACACATTCTGGAATTGATAAAGCCAATGGACACACAAAATATAAAACAAGGAACAAGAACATATTGCATCTGCTATGTAGTGTTTGTGTTACTATAATATAAACTATGTTTTGCTCCTGTGTATAAAGAAAGTACAATTACCTAATTCAGAATTGAAAAACCTTGTGCACTCACACGCAACCTCTTTACATTGTCAGTTATCAGGCTTTGGGGGTGAGTTTCAAGCCCCATTTTTCTCCCAGAAGGCCCATAATCCCCTGCTGGGTCACACAGATTAAGGACTCGTCCAGAAGATGAGATACACTGCTCCCTGGCACTCCTCACCCTCACCCCTGGCACAAACACTCACACACACACACACACACACACCATCACACACTGCTTGGTCTCTGGCCCAAACTAATGCTGCATTTCAGGGGGCGTCAGAAAGTCCCTTCAGAGATCAACGCAACAAAATGTGTCGAAGTTACAGTTTCAAATTATGATTTTTGTACCTCACATCTCAGACTCATCACAAACTGGCTGTGTGTGTGTGTGTGTGTGTGTGTGTGTGTGTGTGTGTGTGTGTGGTCCTTAGAATATGCTCGTAATTTCACCAGTGCAAAGACATCACAGTGTTTGCCACACTGCTTAGTGAACAGCAAGAAACACCCAAAGGTTTTGGAAGGAGTTCGGGAGGAAAGTCACACCATAAAGTTTGGCTAATGGGGGCTGTGAGGTAATGAAAGGGGAAGTGCAGCAGGTGGGAGGTCAGAGCAAGTCAGCGAAAGCACTTATTCAAATCCATAGTTCTGATAAGTTGACTGAGGAAGGGCGAGGACGAGATCAGCTCATCCTGGAATTCTTGAGAGAAAGGAGGATACCAACAGTACAATGGACGCTCCATTGACTTTAGAAGAAATGAGGAGAGTGATAGAAAGATCTGGGCTAACATCTCCAGAGAAGGAATCAGTTGAAGGAATCATGCAATGCTAAAGCAGTTAGGTATGGCAGCATCACTGAAGCTGATAGGTTTGTATAATAATCTATGGGGAAGTGGGGAAGTTCCCAGTTGGTTGGAAAGAGGCTGTGATTGTTTTCCGATCAGGAAACCAGGGAAGGATCCATCAAATCCAATGAACTACTAAACATGATAGCGACAACACGTAGGACATATAATTGGATCAGAGACTTTATATTTGATTCAAGTTACAGTTGGGACAGCTCTATCAGGAAGCTTTATGGTGGAAAATGGTGCACCTCAGGGCAGTGTCATTTGTCCAATATTGTTTCCTGTTATGATAAATGATTTAATATATGGTCCCCAGGTAGGGGATGAAAAAATAAAATATTTAAAAAGCAGGTGGATGCATGGGGTGGGAGGTGATCAAAGAATATGCAGTCTATGGTAAGTCTATTACCAAATACTTTATATACAGTCTATGGTAATAACAGTGACTTCAAATGGCTTGAAATACAAATGGAATGTAAAGGAGCGCCTTTGATCTAAGGAAAATAAAACCGAGGTCCCATAAACAGGTCCCAAAACAGTCCTCTTTACACCGACACCTATACGCCTATAAACTAAACTAAGAAGTATTTTAGTAGGCACTAACAGGCGATGCATTACACGTTGAGGAGACACAGCTATCAATTAGCAAACACAAGTAGAAGAAGAAGAAGGATTTTTGATCAGAGGAACAATCAATTGGTTATACTTATACTTTGCTGAAACGTCGGAGGGAGCAAAAATCTTCAAAGAATGGTGAGTATTTCTGTTAAACACGAGCTGATGTGTGATCTGTGTCAGTAAGTTCACTGCTGAGGAAGAAATGTGCAGTGTCCCCCCCCCCTTTGGTTGCCACTCACAAATAAACCATGTAAAAGAAAAGAAAGAATCATTTATCTGTATCAGAATTTGTCTAACGTGGATTAAACTGGTGTCTGACCTATGATCCCTTTTCTTATCTCTAAAGCGCGAGTGTATCTCCATTCATGTCGGCCAGGCCGGCTGCCAAATTGGAAATTCATGTTGGGAGCTCTACTGTTTGGAGCACGGCATCCAGCCGGACGGTCAGATGCTCGACAACACAATGGCTGGAGGTAGAAACAACTCCTTCAACACCTTCTTCAATGAGACTGGAGCCGGCAAACATATTCCCAGAACTATTTTTGTCGACCTGGAGCCAACAGTCATTGGTAAACAACTTTAATAAACAAAGGGGGATTTCTTAAATTTAAGTGTGATAAAGACGAGCATCAAACCAGAGGCATAAAACTTTTTCAAACATTGTTGAAATTATGAAAAATGCTGTCAACGAATTACAATAATTAATCTGACTTTCTCTAAAAGATGACTGTTTAATATCTCATAACTGAACAAGACTGAAGTAGCTTTTCTCGTTGCTCCTCAGATGAAGTGCGAACTGGAATCTACCGGCAGCTCTACCACCCTAACCAGCTGATCACGGGTAAGGAGGATGCAGCCAACAACTACGCTCGTGGTCGCTACACTATTGGACAGGATGTCATCGAACAGGTTATGGATAGGACCCGTACGCTGGTAAGCTCATCTTCTCATGTGTTAGATGTGCAGATTTTCCACTTTGAGCCAAACGTTTTAACATCCATGTTTCCCTGCAGGCTGACCAGTGCACAGGGCTCCAGGGTTTCTTCATCTTCCGCTCCTTTGGAGGAGGAACTGGCTCAGGCTTCACCTCTCTGCTGATGGATCGTCTCTCTGAAGAGTACGGCAAAAGGTCCAAGCTGGAGTTTGCCGTCTATCCAGCTCCTCACCTGTCCACAGCTGTAGTGGAGCCCTACAACGCCATCCTGACCACCCACTCCACCCTGGAGCACTCCAGTTGCACCTTTCTGGTGGACAATGAGGCCATCTATGACATCTGCTGCAGGAACCTGGACATCGAGCGCCCCACCTACTCAACCCTCAACAGACTGATAGGACAGGTTGCCTCCTCCATGACCGCCTCCCTGCGCTTCGAAGGTGCCCTGAATGTCGACCTGATCGAGTTCCAGACCAACCTGGTGCCCTACCCTCGTATCCACTACCCTCTGGCCACCTATGCCCCACTTGTCTCTGCAGAGAAGGCCTATCATGAGCAGCTCTCTGTGGCTGACATCACAAATGCCTGCTTCATGCCAGCCAATCAGATGGTGAAATGCGACCCTCGTCACGGCAAGTACATGTCCTGCTGCCTCCTGTACCGTGGAGACGTGGTGCCTAAAGATGTCAACGCCGCCATCACCACCATCAAGACAAAGCGCACCGTCCGGTTTGTGGACTGGTGTCCCACAGGCTTCAAGGTGGGCATCAACTACCAGCCCCCCACTGTGGTTCCTGGTGGAGACCTGGCCAAGGTGCAAAGGGCCGTGTGCATGCTGAGCAACACCACCGCCATCGGCGAGGCCTGGGCTCGACTGGACCACAAGTTCGACCTCATGTACGCCAAGAGGGCCTTCGTCCACTGGTACGTTGGAGAGGGAATGGAGGAGGGAGAGTTCTCTGAGGCCAGAGAGGACATGGCCGCCCTGGAGAAGGATTACAAAGAGGTTGGAACCGACACCGTTGACGAGGAAAATGAAGAAGAGGAGTAGTAGATGACTTCCTGTTACTTGTTCTGTTTTTATGCCTACTCAAAGATTAACAGATTGATTAGAGTTCAGAGGTCCAAGGTCACTTGTTAAATATAAAAGTGATGTTCGTGCACTCATTCTTTGTCTTGTGGACCTGGAGTTCAGAGATCAGCAGGTGAATGAATCAGGGGACATTTGCACTCAGGGTTTTCATTCATCATTAACGATGTTGCATTGAGACTGTTTAAGATTTTTGTATGTTTTTTTATTGGGGAAATTTGAGTTTTTTTGTTGTAGCAGAAATTTTAAAAAGAAAATTGTTTTTCTTTAGCGCTCCCTAGCACTTTTCTCAGACTGTGAACTCTGTGGGCCTGCAGCCACAACCATTGTCTCTCTCTTCTCCTGACAACAAATATAATAAAAAATATTGTCAGTTGTTGATAACACACATTGATACTTATATTTAAATATCCCACTGAATCATAATGCTAGTTGACATTATGATGTGTATGGACCTTTGCTGGAGTGATCAGTTGCAATCTCTCCTCTAAATGTCACTAAATCCTACAAATGGCAGCTTTTAAAGTTAAAGTTTAATGTCCAATTTGGCTAAACAGCAGTTTTTAACCCTGCTCGCAGCATGGCTCAGGAAAATGTTCATGGTCCCAAGAGGATGACATACCCATTAGCCTCAGCTGTTTGCTGTATTTAGTGCCCATTAGTAAATATTGAACATGATAAACACACTAACTCAACCCTGTCAGTAAACCATTAGCATTCTGAGTGTAATTTACCTCAGTAGTTTCCTTTGGATCAAAGCTTAAAACGCATTCTTTAATCTTTTTATGACTGTGTTTTTATCTGTTTGTATGATATTTATTATTATTATTATTAGTAGTAGTAGTAGTAGTATTAAGATTGTATAGATTGTGATTATTGTTTCCTTACCCTGCCCCTGGTGTCTCCTGTGATGCTCAGCAGCACCACAGGGGTCGTATTGACCTTATAACTGCCGCCCTGACTCGCTGCTCGAGACCCATTATGAAAGTCTTTTGTCAGGCGCTGACACCGTCGCTGAGGCTCTGAGCTCTGATCCCAGAGGTTGACCTCAGCGTGACCTACAGTGGGTCCCACGCCTGAGGAAATCACTCAGAGCTCTAAGCCATTTGTGGCGTCTCCGTCTCATACAGGACTCTGGGTCGCGGAGAATGAAATGACCGCCTCAGAATCATGGGCGGTCCAGTAAGATCAGTCCAGTAAGAAATTGAGGATTTTTTCTGTGTCACCATCTTCTCCCGCACTCGCCAGTGTCGCCTAGCAACAGAGCTGCAGTTGGACACGGCGAGAAAGTTTTAACACGTGTACTGTTAGCTGTTTGGTTTAGTTGAAACATGATACATTTGTTGTTTTAGTCACATTGTATGCTGCCACCATTATCTCTTTGAAGAACAGTTTGTCCCAGTGAATCCTGGGATGGCCTGACTCCGAGAAGGATCCACCCCGTTGGAGCCTTTGTCGCCCGGGGGGACGGAAGCACGCATTCATAGGAGGCGATAAATGGAACAGCCTAGTCGCGCCGCTGTGACGTAATCGGTCTTCAAATGCAGCCTCCGAAGGACACACATCTTGCATACTGTTTCAAATATGAGGAGAAACCCAATGTTTTCAAACTACACACGTAAGTGTAGCTGCACTAGACACCGTGCACCTCCTACACAGAAGTCCGCCGTGTCTAATCCATCATCCACAGTGTGTTTGCAGCATGGAGAGAAACCCTCCACAGAGGCTCTTTCAGGTGCGCAAACTAAAAGCATGAAAAATAAGTAGCCTTGAAAGTGAAAAGCAGGAAATCCTTTCATAATGTGACAAGAAACGACCCAAACTTTCTCTCCAGTTTGAGCAGTTGTCTGATCACAAGCTCTCCTCTGTCTCACCCTGTGTGTTTCTGCCTGTTTGGGTATTGATGTATCGGCCTCCATTAGCCAAATAGGAGCGTTTTATCAGCAACGCTGGAAAGAAGCCATCACTTCAGTGCACATAAACATACAAAGACGTCAGCGTACACACTCACGCACACACAGAAACAAGCGGCGTGTCTCTGCGGCGGCTTTACGAGCCTCCCGCTGTCGCTTAGTCTAATCCTTGCCATTTTAATGGGCTTCTGGCTTCCTCTAAAAGGGAAACCTTTGGCAGAGAGCAACATGGAAGCACTGGCCTCTGTATTGTCTTCACCTGAGAGGTTCCTCTGATTCCTCTGCAGAGGCAGCATGTTTGTGACAAGTGCGCGTGTGTTTGTGCATTTGCTCATCTACGTTTGTGCGTTTGTGCGTTTCCAGATCCGGGCCCTTAATCTGTGGTGGTGATGATGACCCAGTTTCGCCGCCACCCCCCCCCCCCCCCCACCCCGCCCTCAGCCGTCGGTCACCAAAGGAGACGCTTCCCTCTCATCCCCGTGCAGAACCATCAGATTCTGACAAAGGTTAATCCATCTCCAACACACACACACACACACACACACACACACACACACACACTTCCATTGAATAGGTCTTAATCTTAATTCAGGTCAGTCTCATTGGGATCTGGAGTTTTTAAAGGAATATTTCAAACAAATGCAGAACAGGATTTGTTTATTAGCTGGGAGTTTCTATCTCTCCCTCTTTCTCTGAGTGACAATTGAAACAGGGAGCAGGCACGTGGGCAGCTTTGATGGAAATTCATGCAAACGAATTCCTCTTGCACTTCTGCGTGCACATAATTTGCACAGACACACACGCACACAGACACACACACACACCTGACTGAATGCCCACCCTCTACGACCAAGATCAAATCAAAGTGAGACAATCAGTGATATATCTCGTCTATTTTTCAATATCTGACTCTGCTCAGTACGCATGGCTTAACCTTCAAACACACACTCCTACACACCCACCCGCCCCCTTCCGTCCAGCAATTTATCCGACGAGCTGCTAATCCCGTTGGCCCAGATTTGGCCCACAGTCTGCTCCACATGATGTTACGTTGTCATCGTCATCCCAACAACTGCACACACACCCAACGTCAAACCCACACACACACACACACACACATACATGCATACACTGCATCGCCCCACTCCAAAGCTGCATCACGTGACTTCTGCGAGAGTCATGTGACTCAGGAGCTGCAGCACCTGTGACCTACTGTACTCAACCAGAGCACACGCCAGCAGCGAAGTGGGATAAGCGATGCTTCGGTGTGTGAGCAAACCATGAGTCATTGTGTGGGGGAAATGCAAAGCAGGGTGGGCTCATCATCTCCATTATCATCATCCTCACTGCAGAGGTGGTCGAGCGTCAGGAGGAAATGAGGGAGGAAGACAATCCCCTGCTCTCTGTGGGTCATGTGTGTATATTTATCTACAGTCTATTTTTTGCCTGTGTAGGCTTGTGTGATCAGACTGTTCGCATGTGCCGAGATTTGATATGACGCCCCCCCTTGGAGCTCTGTGCATCGCCGCTTCACCATGGCAACAGGTCCTCTCAACGATGACTGACTCCGACACATCAGAGTCGCCGCTGGGCTGAGCTTTAAACGCTAAGACGAGGGGATTGCAGCCTAAATATGAAAGCAAATATGAAGTGGGTGTATAGAAAGCATGAATGCAGGCTTGAAATAATGCAGAAGATTAATTTTCTGTCTCTTTCACAAGCTTTAGTCGGAGCCAAGTCAATGGCACAACAGTTCAACTCATATATGTGCTACCAACACGAAAAAATACTATCACATCACCTTTCATTTCCAAAGCTACTGCAGTTTACTAACCAGCCCAGCTTCTACGACACCAAGCTTTTACAGCCCGTATTCCCCAGAGGAACTTCTCTGTGCCACTTCCTGGTTGGACCAGACTTTTAAACGTCTGTATTTTGGGATTTTCTTGCCGTTTGCTCGTGTGTTTCCGTTTGGTCGTGTCTCTCACTGCAGCTAAAGGAAAAACCAATAGTTCTGCCAGTGTTTCTGTAGGTCCACAACCTTCAGTCAATTTAACACATTTAACACATTTAGTGTGAGTGAGCGAGCAAACAACTCTCGTACCAACACAGTCCTGATAATTAACACGGAAAATTCTGCACTTGTTAATGCTGGAGAATGTGGAAAGCCCTTATGTGTGAGCTTTTTGAGATTTTTAACTATATAATTTGCACGTGTCTCATCTTGTGTGTATGTAACACACTGAATAAACACTATTTTAAGAATTGAAGGCGAAATATAAGCTTTTCTTCCTGTTTGAGCTCCTGTCCTGAAATACCAGCTTTCAAAAAACGTACAAATGTAGGAAACATACAAATTAATTAAAAAGGTAATTATGTTTTGTAACCAGCGATCCTCAGACTATTAATATGACCGTATGGCCACAGCTCAACAGTTGGTCGCCTGTTAATGTAATCGGGTCAGTGGATCGTTCCACTTTCTCCGTCTTTTCCCAGCTGAGAGAGAGAGAGTGATCATTTATTCTGTCAGAATGAAACAATCCTTAAAAAAGCAAAAGGCTCTTGAAGTCTGCGCGCTCGACGGCCTCTACACATTCGACATCCACTCGGCTGATCGTCGCGCGGCAAACCCACAGGAGAGGACGCGAGAGGATATGAAATTTCCCCATTCAGCCGAGCCCAGAGATGAACTGCAGCAAAAAAGAGGAAAAAAAAGCACAAAGAGCGAATTCATGAAAGAGGACGCGTGGGGGGGAAGCAGAGGAAGGAGAGAAATGGAAAGAATAATGATGGAGACAATGAGTGAGGAGGGGGGGTGACGAGAGAAGCAGATGCAGATGAAAGACGGGATGATGATGCTGACGATGATGAGGCCAAAGTAGCAGTTTTTTCGGGGAAAGGAGGTGAAGAGCGAGGCAGAACGGCGGCGCTGAAGTAAGAGAGGTTTTTTTACGACGGCTCCCTGCAGAAAAAAAATGGCTCCGGTTCCCCCCATCGCTCTAAATCATGTCACTTGGCTACATCCTGTCTGTTCCCGACTTCTCACCGGGCCTGAAGGCGATAAACAGGCCTGCTGCCTCATTGGAAACAGATGTTGTGAATGGGAAAGAGAAGGCAGCCGACGAAAGAAAGAGAGGTGTTCAGTGGCCTAATGAGATCTTAATGAATGGGGCTAGAGCTGTAATCTTCATCAATATCAACAATATCAACATGCTTATGTGTTGTCTAAACACAGCGAGGAGGAATAACACCTCATTGATTTGTGTTTGTCCACAACCGTCAATCAGGGGCAAACATCAGCTTAAACTTTGAATAATAATGTGAAATTTATCGTGATGATAATCGAAATCAAGTGATATCAACGTTTTTATATCGACCTGGTTTCAAGTCAGTCTTCACGCAATCTCGGCTAAAGCCTGACACCAAACCAGCCTCTGGGGGCAGCAGCCATTACTTTTGACAGGTTTGATACGGTGTTTACAATAAAATAAAGTCATGTCACCTTCAAGAGTTTGACTCTTCATGCTCGATCAACTGGTGTGATTTATATCAACATCTATCTCTGTGCACCCGTGATTTAATATGTGTACTATACACAAGCGCCTGAGCATAAACTTGTTTTTTTACGTCCTGGCCTTACACTGTGGCCTTGGTTAGGTTTCTGAATGTTATCCAGTCCTGACCAGGGTCAAACGGTATTACTGACGAAGTAACTGTGGGCCGTTTTTAGAAATATATGACATCTTATTCCTCCTCTTAAATCTCGGTGACACTACCTGTCTGAACAAAGCTTCGAATTTATTTTTCCCTTCACCTCCTGCCACGTGTCCTCCTCCTCCACAACAACGGAGATTGTCTCCCGCGTTTCGAGCTCGTCCAGTGGGTTTAATCTGCAGCGAGCGAGCGGATCACTCCCCCTTAAGCCAATCAACGTCAACTCTCACATGATGAGGTGTCATGGCGAGTGCTTATGTTGAACGACAGTGCAGGCGGGCTCACAGGATAAAATCCTAAATTTTTCACTATAGTCGATAAATATATATATATAAATATGTATAATACTTTAGGGAAAAGTTGCACTTAAGTCATATGATGTCTTCAACTCAGATTATTACATTATGGGGTCTTGCTCTTTGTCCCCATAAGGAAGACAAGTCCCCACAAAGTGACTGTTTAATCAGATTTAAGTCCCCACAACACGAGTAATACTTGGACCACACACACACACACACACACACACACACACAAAGCAGCTGCACTGCACAGATCTACATGCATTTTCTTTTACGTGCACACAGACATGGAATTTACTAATGATTTAAACAAATGTTTTTCCTTCTCATGATGATGTTTATTGCAAAATGATGCAAGAACTCTGGGGTGACACTCAGGACGTCTGAGCCTTGAAACTGATCAGCAGCAGCAGACATGCAAATCGGGACTCGAGCCCCTGTGCGCTCACACAACCAGAGGAGACAGCAACCCAAACCAGAGCAGACACAGATAACAGGAGAGTCCCTGCGCTCCTGCACTGCTGCTGAAACAAGAAGTGAGGCCGAGAGGGAGGAAAAGTGCAGAGGAAACGTTCACCTACCCATTGTTAAGCTGCTGTGGTGGAAACTGAACCCGGGAGAAGAAGTGGTAAAAAGTACCAGATGATGTCCACAGGTTGTTGGCGGGGGTGGGCCCTGTTTTCCAAAGGGGGCGGGAGCATGAATGGATCATTAGTCCAAACAGCCCTCAGTGTCCTCAAATACAGAGAGTATCTATTACACTGCAATAACACGCTTTATTCACTTATTTCTTCATTCATTCTATTTATTCTAGTATTTCTGATTTTAATCTATAACTAATGTTTAATTTTTTTTTGGGGGGGGGGGACTTTGAAAGTTCTAGTATGGTTTAATTTAAAAAGTTCCAATATTTTATTTTTTAACAGAAAATAATTCATTCAAATTTCTTCTTCACTGTCCCAGTAATCATCTCAGGACACTTATATATTTTGGGTCCAATCTCAAGGTTGGACACCACTGGACAAACAACCTGTGTATATAGATAACAAATATAACTACATATGTGTAAATGTACTTGTAATGTAGTTGTGCTGGTGATGTGATTGTTTATTTACGGTACCAGACAACAAGATAGTCAAAGTAACTGTGCCTTGATACCAAATGTGCTTTGCCCCAGTTGGAAAACTTACTGAGATTATTACCCGACGGATCAGTCAAACTGAAACAGCCCTGACATGATATGAATGTGAACAACGTAGATAAAAGAGAGAGGATAATAAATCCTCTAGAACATCCTGCGGCTCCGTCGGGCTGTTTTTTCAAGGATGCAGATTGTAAAAGCTTCTGTTTTGTCTTTGCATAAAAGATAAAGCCTGTGGATCTGTGAGCACATCTTTTAGTTTGGCCCATTTTCACATTCACACGCAGCGACGGGGTCAGAAGGGCGGTGACCTCGGATGAAAACGTGCGTCATGGGCGTCTCGTCCTGTTCGCTACAGTGTGTCCTCTGTGTGCGCTCGGGCACAGACGCTGCACTCGCATCATGCTCGCACATTACCAAGACACGGCGGGAAAGAAAAGCTTAACCATGTCAGACTTCTGCGAGAAATACTTCTGCAAAGGATAAAGCTGGATGAGGTGTTATAGCAGTGATGTAATCAGGAGTCCACAGAGGTAACGGAGAAATCAGGACAGACAAAGCTGGTTTTATCCGGACAAATACCACTTTATTATAAACAGAATTCATTCTACAAAATTGTGCCGGGCGCAGCAAACACCAGACGCCAGAGAGTTGTCGACATCCCTCCTGATAAACCACACAACAACGCTTTTAACCCGATGAAATGTCAGAGTCTGAGCCGCACAGTTTAGAGGAAACAACAAAATCAGAGGCAGCGATGCAGGAGCGCTGCTGGATGTGAACAGAGGAGGGTCGGGGGGTGGGTGCTTCTGTGCTTTAACTGAGTTGACAGGCATAAGAGGAGCTACTGCAGCGTGAAACATCACCGAGCTGGAGGGGGAACAAAAACAGATTAGGAGGAAACACGCAGGCACGTGGTGTTTGAATGTATTCACGTTACCTGCGGGGGGCAGCTACACTGTACCTCTGACACTCAGCCAATGACAAAGCGGCTTCTGCCCTTAAAAAACAAACACGAGATCCCGCGTCATCCGTGCGATCACAGCCATGTGTTTTCATCGGGGGCAGCAGCTGACAGGTCAGTGACGTTCGTGTCCCGTGAAGCAGAAGCTCCACTAATTCATGCAACTTTTTGGTGCTTAAAATAACTTCCAACCCTCAGCTGCCCCAAACCGCTGCTTCTTCATCCGCAGCTCCGTCAGCCAACAATCCGTTTCACGACAAAGCTGCAGCATCAGTGACACAACAACCCGCCGGATCTCCTGCGGCTCCTTTACTGCCCGCGGGCCGTCACAGCTTCAGCGGGATGACGGGCCAGTACTTGGGCTGCTTGAGGTCACAGTTCCTGTCGAACGTGAGCTGCATCGCTGCCTCCATGGCCAGGATCTTGGCCGCGTCCTCGCCGAACAGCTTCTTCATTTCGGCGCCGCGTCTCTCGCCGGGCCGCTCAAAGGGGGGAGCCGCCGTGCTTCGCCAGGAGGCGGCACGCAGGTCCCGGTCGGCCGGCACGTAGCTGTCCTGCTCCTCGGCCTCCATCTGCTGCTGCTTCTCTGGAGGAACAAGAGTGTTTTTAAGTCACATATCTAAAACTTTTATTTATGATTACAAATGTGCCTCCACAAGCAAAGCACATTCTGTCAACACCTCCCCCCCATGTTCTCTTACTCAGCTCCTCTCTGTGTCTCTCCGTCTGGGCGAAGTACTGCCGCAGCTCCTCGCTGATCTCCATGTTGCTGACGTCACACTCGATCTCGCTGTCCGAGCTGCTCTCCTCCTCCCTGGCGCTCTCCTTGCCGTGCCAGTCCGCGTAGCGCTGGTGGCGGCGGCTGCTGCTGGGAAGCTGCTCCTGGCCGTAGCCGGGGCCGTAGGCGGCCTCCAAGGCCTTGCGGTAGGCACGCCTGTGCTTCTGGTGCCAGGCCATAGCCTGCTGGTAGTGCTGCCAGTAGCGGCTGTAGACGGGGCTGGAGAACCAGGACATCACAGTGCTTATGTCCTCCTGGAAAAGACAAAGATCAGTGGATGTGATTCAGTTTCTCACGTCGTACCTTACTTGCACTGTTACACGTTTTATTGATTTGTGTACCTCTACACGCTTCTATGTCTTTTATGCTATTTCTTATTTACTTATTGGATTTATTTGATCTTTTAAAGCACATTGAGCTGCATTTAAATACATGTTATTCCTTAGAGGGAGGCTATATAACTATACAACTATAAAACTATATAAACACGCCCTGTGCAGCTTTATTGTATGAGCTGAAGACTCCATTTCCCAGAATTCACTCACCATGTCTGGAGCCTCTCCTGCTAACGCTGCTAACGATTAGCCACCGGTAGCCTGCAATGAAAGGACAGAAGAGCTAGCACGAACTAGCACGAACTAGCTAGCATCAGGCTAACTCTGCGTTCCCACACCAGCAACAACGTGAAGGCGACACAACGCTGCGTTAATAACAATAAGTATAAATAATGAACGCGTGTTATTTACACACGTTTACCTCAGTGACGTCTCCTCTGCTCAGGCTGCTTCCGCACACACAGCCTCCCGGCATCCTTTGAGCCACAGCGACAGCAATACTGGCTGTGTGGCGCCCCCTGGTGAACACACAGCGAACATGCAGTTTTTTAACAGTCAATGTCACATTTCAAGGTTCAGGATTTAGATGAAAGGATTAAATTGTGGAAATTAAATATAAAATAATCCAAGTGATGTTTATTTTACCCTAAAATGGGCCGTTTATACTTATATACTTTGTATTTATATCCGGAGCAGCTCCTCTCTGCAACTTCACCACTAGATGTCACTAGATTCAACACACAATTATCAAACGACAGAATATGTGTCATTTTTAAGTGAACAGAATGATCATCTTCTCACACGCTTTTACATTTAAAATATATATTTATACATAATTTTTTCATATTTAATAAATTCACACCTGCAAACAATGTATTTGTATTTATTAGAATAAAAAGCATTAGCATTAGCAATAAACTGATATTAATGGTCTTAAATAATGTCCTTTATTACAACAAACCCAAAACTGGGTGTAAGTGCTCTACAAATAAGGCTTATTATTATTATTGTGTAAAATAAAGTGAATTGAAGTAAAATAAAGCAGCAGAAATGATCTCAAAACTCTGGTAATGATACAGTTGATCTTTATCTACGTCTTCTCTCATTTTCTGAGACAGAAATGATGTATTGATACGTTAGGGCCAAACCTTTGCATGTACATGTAGATGTTTGCAACAGTCGACACACACACTGAAACCCTAATGTGAGCAGGCGAGCAGATATCTGACTGTGATATTTTGGGAAGCAGGTGTGAAGCGGAACAATGGGCCAGAGCGTTTGAGTGCGCTGACACATGTTTGACTCCATATCTGGGTCACGCTTCAGCTCCAGGCTCCAAAGCTTTCAGAGGAAACGCAAAAAGACAGATGTGCCTTTTCAAAGTGTGTGTTGTTTGGATGTAGATTTTACTAGATATATTCTTTTCTAAATTTGTTCTGCTTTATTATATATATATATTATATTCAAGCCTCCACCACCATATATTCATATTGGGTCACTAATGATCAAGTTAATTAATAGAATCAATTGTAAAGTAATTTTTATGTTTACTTCCACTTCAGTGTCAGTAGAACAGAAGAAATAGTTTCCTGCAGCCCGTCGCTCCAGGATCCTGCTCTGCTCTGATCATGAAACACCTGAAACACTTTCAAATGCCTTGTTCTCACACATTCTTGTGAACGCAACATCTCAGGAACACCTCCAGGGGATTTCTGCCTATTTGGTACAAACGTTGACTTGGACATTAAGATGAACTGATTAGATTTAGGTTGTCAAAGGTCACGGTGGCTTCATACAACGTGTGTTTGGCCTCCTGAGCACGACATCTCACTTCGGTGTTTCGGCATTCAACCACAAGGCAGTAATTCTACCTCTAATGTTGTCCTTCACATGAAGGTATAAATAAATGTCGGTATATGTTTTTCTTTCATCACTTTCTCATGCTGTCTGTGTTAATTCTTTATATACAGTCTATGATGTTAACACGAGCCCACTTCCTGTTTCGATGCCCTAACTCACTCCTCTGTGTGGGAGTTTGAGGTCTGGTGCTGCAGAGCCATGCACAAGGCTGCACTCTGGTACATAGGTGTCTTGACCAGTAAGATGAATGGACTGAAACTGTGGTTTGCTCTGCTTCTGTCGCTGATCTTCTGTGTTGAGAGCAAAGGTATCGTACAGAAACTACTTCTTACAGCGTATAACTTACAGGAGACTTACTGTTCTCTGTTTATCCCTCTTTCTTTGATAAGTGGAATATGTGGAATGTGTTTATTAAATTCATTTATGCATGTTTTTATTTTTCAGGTGCTGCTTCAGTGGCTTGGCAACATGTGAAAACCACCGGGAAAGAACCGTACGTCGCTCCAGTGTGCACAAGTAAAACCGAGGGTATCATCGTAATTGTAACGTGCACCATCATAACAGAGAGAAACAGGGGATCACAGTGTCAACTGGTGTATAAACTTGGAAAGGACTTTGAGAACAGTTGTGACTCCAGGTTCAGATTAATGACGGAGAATCAGACTGTGTCCCTTCATCTGAGCAGCTTGACCCCAGAGGATGAGGTGAACGTCACATGTGAGTGTTCACGTCTTGATGGAACATTTCTTCTGCATCTCAATGTCACTGTGGAAGGTGAGTGAATGCTTAAAGTGTAATGACCTGTTTACGTCTGTAAAGTTAAAAACCACAAAACACAATCCAGATATTTTGATGTTGTCATGTTTTAATTACAGATTATTAGCACCTTAAGAACATGTCAAGGTTTAAAACATTTGTCTCAACAGGATTTGAAATAATAATAATAATAATATATATATATATATATATGATGCTTATCTGACCATATTTTATCTATGCAGAGGAGGCAATCTCCAGCAGCTCGTCTGAAGAGCTTATTCCTTCTGTTGTAATTGGTGTAATTCTCTTCATGGTTACATCTGGAGCGATCCTGGGACTTATCTGCAGAAACACTTGCAACAGGTAAGAAACTAAAATGGTGCTGATGGAGAATAAAGGGTCATAATAGCTTCACGTGCAAAGGCTGGTTTGAAGGGAAACTGTCTGTGTGAACACAGTGTAATTCTTTGATAATAATCATGTGATTTTATTATAATGTGATAAGAACGTAATGAGATGTTTGTTGTTCGCTCCACAGACGACAACAGGAAGCCACCACCAGTCATCCAGACGTGGTACTGTGCACCACAACATTTGTTTCTTATCAATTAATCCAATAACAAAATGAAAACCTCTTTCAAACCGTGTGTTGCTCCACAAGGAACCAGGAGACATTGAGCCATACAGCACCTTCACGCAGAGAGAGAGTGGACTTTATTCTGTTGTTAAATCCCCAGATTGAATTCACATTACATTTAATTTAGCTGATGCTTTTATCCAAAGCGACTCACAATAAGTGCATCAACCATGAGGGTACAAACCCAGAACAACAAGAATCAAGAAAGTACAATTTCCTTCTTGACAGAATTCACGTGTGTTTGCAGGAGATGAAACGAATTCAGGGACAATTCTGTAGCTTCTGCCTCCATGTGATGCTTGTTTTCCTGTTGATGAAACAAACTTAACTTTGAGCTTTAATCGTTTTACTCAAACTTGATTGTTTCGCTTATGTTTTATTCACCTTGAGTTTAATGTTTTTGTTTTTAAAATAGTGAAACTGTGAATAAATGAGTTATCTAATAAACTCTTGTTCTCTTGTTCTCTTGTTCTCTCTCTCTCTCTCTCTCTCTCTCTCTCTCTCTCTCTCTATATATATAGCGAGACAGAGAATATAGTTGATAAAGTGAAATTATTTAATTTAATTACACATCATTTAGGAGACTGCATAGATTCAAGAGACCGTCACACAGGACAGTTGAGTCAATTACACAATTAGCATCTTTAGCTAATTTAGATTTTCCTCGACTGGAAGAATCTCGATGAATGCCACCATTTCTATTAATAATTCAGTAATTTACTTTAATCATGTGACTGTTTGGGTTCAATCATGGAACCTGACCTCAGAAAGAGAAGCGGTGTTGCTAATAGATTTTGCAACAAATCACTATCATGCTTGTCTCATGACTGTGATGTCCACAGATCCTTTATTTACTCAAATGTGTTTTGCAGTTATTGTGGAAGGTGAGTTTGTCTGTGCACGTTTCACTTCTGTTGAATCAGAAAAGATAAAAATAACACACTGGCTCACCACAGCACTGAGGTGTTAAAGTACTTACTTCCACTTCAGTGTCAGCAGAACAAAAGAAATAGTTTCCTGCAGCCCGTCGCTCCAGGATCCTGCTCTGCTCTGATCATGAAACACCTGAAACACTTTCAAATGCCTTGTTCTCACACGTCCTTGTGAACGCAACATCTCAGGAACACCTCCAGGGGATTTCTGCCTATTTGGTACAAACGTTGACTTGGACATTAAGATGAACTGATTAGATTTAGGTGGTCAAAGGTCACGGTGGCTTCATACAACCTGTGTTTGGCCTCCTGAGCACGACATCTCACTTCAGTTTCAGCATTCAACCACAAGGCAGTAATTCTACCTCTAATGTTGTCCTTCACATGAAGGTATAAATAAAGACGGTATGTATTTTCTTTCATCACTTTCTCATGCTGTCTGTGTTAATTCTTTATATACAGTCTATGATGTTAACACGAGCCCACTTCCTGTTTCGATGCTCTAACTCACTCCTCTGTGTGGGAGTTTGAGGTCTGGTGCTGCAGAGCCATGCACAAGGCTGCACTCTGGTACATAGGTGTCTTGACCAGTAAGATGAATGGACTGAAACTGTGGTTTGCTCTGCTTCTGTCGCTGATCTTCTGTGTCGAGAGCAAAGGTATCGTACAGAAACTACTTCTTACAGCGTATAACTTACAGGAGACTTACTGTTCTCTGTTTATCCCTCTTTCTTTGATAAGTGGAATATGTGGAATGTGTTTATTTAATTCATTTATGCATGTTTTTATTTTTCAGGTGCTGCTTCAGTGGCTTGGCAACATGTGAAAACCACCGGGAAAGAACCGTACGTCGCTCCAGTGTGCGGAAATAAAACCGAGGGTATCATCGTAATTGTAACGTGCACCATCATAACAGAGAGAAACAGGGGATCACAGTGTCAACTGGTGTATTATCATGGAAAGGACTTTGAGAACAGTTGTGACTCCAGGTTCAGATTAATGACGGAGAATCAGACTGTGTCCCTTCATCTGAGCAGCTTGACCCCAGAGGATGAGGTGAACGTCACATGTGACTGTTCACGTCTTGATGGAACATTTCTTCTGCATCTCAATGTCACTGTGGAAGGTGAGTGAATGCTTAAAGTGTAATGACCTGTTTACGTCTGTAAAGTATTTACATTTTTATATTTTGATGTTGTCATGTTTTAATTACAGATTATTAGCACCTTAAGAACATGTCAAGGTTTAAAACATTTGTCTCAACAGGATTTGAAATAATAATTATATATATATATATATATATATATATATAATGCTTATCTGACAATATTTTATCTATGCAGAGGAGGCAATCTCCAGCAGCTCGTCTGAAGAGCTTATTCCTTCTGTTGTAATTGGTGTAATTCTCTTCATGGTTACATCTGGAGCGATCCTGGGACTTATCTGCAGAAACACTTGCAACAGGTAAGAAACTAATATGGTGCTGATGGAGAATAAAGTGTCATAATAGCTTCACGTGCAAAGGCTGGTTTGAATTGATTTTATTATAATGTGATAAGAACGTAATGAGATGTTTGTCGTTCGCTCCACAGACGACAACAGGAAGCCACCACCAGTCATCCAGACGTGGTACTGTGCACCACAACGTTTGTTTCTTATCAATTAATCCAATAACAAAATGAAAACCTCTGTCTAACCGTGTGTTGCTCCACAGGAACCAGGAGACATTGAGCCATACAGCACCTTCACGCAGAGAGAGAGTGGACTTTATTCTGTTGTTAAATTACCCAGATTGAATCCACGTGTGTTTGCAGGAGATGACACAAATTCAGGGACAATTTTGTAGCTTCTGCCTCCATGTGATGCTTGTTTTCCTGTTGATGTAACAAACTTAACTCTGAGTTTTAATCGTTTTACTCAAACTTGATTGTTTTTGTTTTTAAAATAGGAAAACTGTGAATAAATGAGTTATCTAATAAACTCTTGTTCTCTGTTTGCACCTGCAGTTTGTCGCTCTCTTGATATTCTAGCGTCTCAGCTTGCTGCAGGAGCTTCCTGTCCCCTGACGTCACAGATGCTCTCTCACCTTCCTCTGCACTGATTTCCAGCACACAGAGCTTTTCATAACCAACTCCATTCAGGCAGAATCAAACCTGAGACGTTGTTTTGTTGTCTCAGATGCAGTTTATCTTTCCTATTCTTTCCCCAACATGGGACTAATAAAGGATTATCTTATCTTTTCTATTTTATCTTCTATCATCTTTCTCTTTTTCTTTCACCCTCTCTACTTTCTTTCTCTTTCTCTCTCTCCCTCTCTTCACTTTCTTTATTACGAATCACTTGGCAATAATTGAGTTTTTGTCCACAGGATAGCGCTGTTCTGCTAATTGAACTGTTTTTTTATCAGGGCAAAACTCTTTATATTTGTCAGTTTTTTCTGGGCACATTAAGAACATTATAATATCTGACAGAAATATAACGGTGATCATGACCAGCTTTTTAATTTAAATCACTAAATATACTTGATATGTAAATAAAAGAAATAATATTTTTTATTAAAATACCTGTTTTTAATGTAGCCTGACGCCCTTCGACATCTGTTATTTATAACAAAGTCTTGATGTATAACATTCATGTTAAATTCTTCCCCGTATGTTTAAGCGTGAGAATAATGTTCTTTCATTATCATCTTCCCCTTTTAACATTCCCCTTTATTTCCAGAGGAACTCTGAGGTCACGAGTTGTGACAGATGAAACCAAATTTAATCAGAATTGAAGTAGCAGAACAAGAAAAAACAGCTGGGAAATCCAACTAAAAATGAAGTTAACAACTGAACCAAATGTACTTATACCTGTGTAACTGTACCCTTCTCATAGTTTTTCATTTCATTTCAATCATTATGTTTTTATATGATCAAAGAGTACAGCGCTGAGTATTTTCACAAAATAAATTGGCAATGATTCCAAAGACGTCGTTATGAATCCCTAATGACAAAAACTGTCAACGAGGCTTGATATTTTACACCATAACTATCAACTCTATAATAAAACAATTGACATGACATAAATGTAGATTATTCAAGATAAAACAAACTTTATTGATCCCGTATTTGAGAGATAAATTTATGACAGCAGCAGAAAATCTAAATGAGTAAACAGGTCAAAACGAAATGAAATGAAAGGCAGAGAGAATATGTACATGATATACATGAAAGGTATACTTGAGTAAGAAATTAAAAAAAATAATAATCTACATCCACGTAAAACTAATAATTATTGCTCATGTATTGCATAATGCAGTTAATCTGTACCACACCTTATTTATTCATGTATGTATCAGGATATGATATCATGGGTTCATGTAATATTGAAAATGAAACAGCTCTTATCTGTTATATATACACTCACGTCCTGCTCTCTGCTCCACCCTGCTTTGATGTGATGATTCATGTGAAAAAACGCAGGAAAGACCCAATTCAAACTAGACTGAACAGTCACGACAAACTTGACTCATGATAATGTGTCTCCTCAAACCTGGAGATAAAATCCCCAGAAGTTTCAGGGTTACAAATGTCTCAGGAGTGGTTTCACTCATTGAATTTTTTTATAAAATAAACAAAAATGCACATATTATCTTCATATTCATTTTTTTTGCTGTACATCTTATAGTAATATTTATTTATTTTAGTCATGTTTCAAGTACTGCAAATTTGTACGCTTGTATCTTTTGTTGTCTTTTGTATTTAGCCTTTTTCTTTGCTCTTTGTGAAATTGCCCTTGTCAACACAATAATTTCCCTAATTGGGATTAATAAAGTACATCTATCTATCTGTTGATCTATCTATCTGTTGATTTATCTATCTATCTATTCATCTCTTTGGTAACCCCCCCTCACAGTTTACTTTCTCTTTCTATTACGTCTGTATAAGCTTTCAGGCAAAGTGAAAGTACACAGTCCATTCTACAGCACTGAGAGAAGATGTTGTACATTCTCATCCTTGGATGTTTGCAGTTTACAGGTAAGGGACACAATCTACATCCTGTGTAGTATTACAGGACAGATGTGCTCTTTGTTTTATGTCCTCATTTATTTTCCTAATGTGACCACTCACTGGAAATGAAAGCTTATGATGTATTACTGAACTGTATGATGAATTAATAGCCTATTTACATATGTGTGGGTGTGTGTGTGTGTGTGTATAAATATATATATATACCAAGTCTGTGCTTATTGACTTATTTTCCAGGCTCAGCCTCCCTAATTCATGGATATGGAAATACAATCGCTGAGTATGGTGGGGAGGCACATTACAGCTGCTCAGTGGCCAACCCAACAGGTGAGGATCATCTTTTAAATGCTATTGTTTTATTGTGAAAGCGTAAATTCAATTGTCCCATTTGCCCTTGTAACATCTCAGGCTGTTTTAAGTGATTTCTTCTGAACAGCTGCTGTCATTCACTCATCAGACCTGCCGTGTGTTCAATGTAAATATTGATGTAGACATTTGTGTTTCGTTTCCCAGTGGGTGTGCTGCAGGTCACATGGCAGAGGCTTTTCAAAGATGGGCCGATACAGAACCTGGCCACCTACAGCAAGCGGTTTGGTCAGCAAGTCAACACGCCTTACCGTGGAAAAGTCACCTTAACAGAAGCGTCCCTGAACTCGACCTCCATCAGTCTGAGCAACGTCTCGTGGCAGGACGAGAGCTGCTACATCTGCTCATTTAACGCGTATCCCGATGGCTCCAAACAACAGCAGACTTGCCTCAGCGTGCAAGGTAACATACATACAGACAGATGGACATAAAATGGACAGAATAGGGGTGGCAACTTAAAGGAGAACAATCCTAGCAGCTGTTAGTCTTGTTTCTGCTGCCCTCATTTGGTTGAAGCCACTTTACTTTTACTTTGAAACCTTGGATCTGTGAGGTGTAATCATAAATAAATATGCACGACCCGTCTTCCTCCCACTATCCAGAAATGAAGCCAAAATATCCCAGATACAAATGCCGCCATCTTGCGCATTTGGAGCCGGGGTCTTTAGTTTGGTCATCCACTAACATGGAGGGGGCGGGGTATGTGATACTGCAGTCAGCCACCAGGTGGCAATTGAGATGCTTTGGCTTCACTTTTGGGGGAATGTCATGTCGTCCATCTTTATCTGTCATACTCTGAGTGTAACCAATGAATTTAAGTGGTCAAAGTGTAAAGTTTAACATTCAGTGATTGTATAATCTTTGTCGTAAAACCTTACAATTCTCACAATGACAAGTTTTACTTCTTCACACAGGAATATCCACGGTGGACACGGCGTATGTTCCCAGAGCTGCACGCGGGGGAGACGGCATGGAGGTGGAGTTTAGCTGCTCTGCCACAGGTAAACCAGCTCCGACCATTGATTGGGAAGTTTCACCCGGTGCTGCCCGTCTGTACCAATCACAGACTGCGACAGAAACAAACAGTGACCACACGTTCACCAGCAGCGACAACATCACGCTGCAAGTACCTGCAGGCTGGAGTGGACACGTGGACTGTCTGCTGAACAGGGGAGCGAGAGGACAGAGGCGGGAGAGGATCCCCTTCTCTGTAGATCCTCAGCATCCGAAGAAGGAGGATGGTAATAATAATAATAACAATACATCTATTCTTTATCTATACCACTTTTCCTTTTGAGGGTCGGGGGGGAGCTGAAGCTATAATGTATGCATGTAAAGAAAAACTTATTCAGCTAAGAGGTTTATAATGGGTACAATGGATTGTGGTGTACCAGACTATTGCTAATGTTCCCTTTTAAGCCCCAAAAAATCGAACCTATCGACTACAAATTTTAACGTCTTTCACTATAGATGCAACCAAATTCCACATACATCATTATTATTAGCAGACTAGTCATTGATAATTAATGTCTCATTGTTCAGTGAACAAGGAAGTAAAGGAAATCCCTGAAACCCATCTTCATGTCCTGTGACCTAAAGAACAATGAACCTTGTGGTTTACTGCAACCAACAGTCTGACTCAGTCATGGGAATTTCAACCTCACGTTGTGTTTAGCTCTTATTCGGGGTCATTCCCTCCCTGTGACGTGTAGCAAACCCCCCTGCGGATGCTTTAATCTAATAGACTTCTAATTAATACGCATGATTGGTGAAACAGAAGCTGATCCATCCACTGCAAGGCAGGTCCCCCAAACGTATCCAGCTTAGGGCCCCCAAATGTACAGGGCCGGCCCTGGTCTGATTTGTTGTTTTACAGAGTCAGCTGTGCAGTGGCTCATTAAATCAGGGAAGTTTCATTTTGACTTTAGCTTTCATTATTGAGAAATAAAAACCCATGATACGATAACCTCTGTTGATACATATGAGCCCTCGGGATGTTAAGCTTTAAAAAGAAAGCTGACATGAGAATTTCCCTCCGGCCTCTTCTCCCTGAAGAGAACCTGAGTAACCTCCTGCTGTTTTTCTCTCTCTAGAGAAGAGACGGCCTCGCCTGTTGCTCGCAGTTATAATCCCTACTCTTTGTATTATTACCTCCATCACTGCTGTTGCTGTTGTCGTCACAAAGAGAAAAAGGTGAGGTTTAAAACTGTGTGTTGTTTCCTTTATTGCAAAAATGTGATCGTGTAATTTTGTCGAGCATTAACCTAGTGCCACAATATACTGTATCTTATGTGTGAGTAATGTTCTGCACACAGTAAAATAAAGTCTGTTTGTCTCTCTGCCTCACAGCTTGATGCAAGGAAGATGCCATCATTTAAAGAGAAAGGAGCACGACACAGATGTGGACATTGGGATTTCTTGCATTTAACCCATAGTGACGTCAGCGCAGCAAACCAAGAGTTGACTACCTGTTGAATTTTCATTTCTTTTTCACTTCAGTTCTCAGCACTGTCACTTTATTAATGGCGCATGAGGCAGAAAGCTTGTTGAGGATGTGTAGGATGTAAAAATATAACAGAAAGGACTGATGTTAGGAGAAGGAGCCTGAGAATGTGAATCCTGAGACAAAAGCTAGATTGCTCTTCAACTTTACTCTTAATGATCTGTATGCACAATTGGCACTTTACTTATATATTTGATGCATCGGAAGTTTGGAATGTTGGTTCAGGATCATGTGCTTTTTTTGCCTTTTGCCTGGGGCCCCCAAAGTCCATTGAAACGCTCCTAAGCAGAGTTAAAGTCTCGATAAAAAGACTAACATGTAGTTAACTTCAGTGCAATATCAATTTGCTTCATGCAAATCTAACCTCACCCACCTATTGATAGAAGTCAAATGAGAACTAACAAATGTCCTGAATCAATCAAAATCTGTATGAATCTGTAGAGTTTAAATCAGACATTATATATGATAAAATATATTTTTGTTCTGCATATTTATTTTGATTGTAAACTGTATTTTTCTTGTGATATTGCACGTGTCAGCGTTATTTATTACTCCCATATCTAGAAGGCACATTTACTGTATGTTTGTGTGTGTGTGTGTGTGTGTGTGCGCACGCATCTATGTTCTGACATAATCTCAATCATTGTATCATAAACTTACGTTGTGCTTTGTGTGCTAATTCGAGTTTTTAATTATTTAATTTCCAATTATGCCCATAATTGTCAATTTAAATATTCTGCTGTAATGTCTGAACGTGACTTCATTGCTCTTCATAAGAAATAAGGATCCTCACATGATGCAACTGACCAGCAGAAATCTCACTACAACAAAATCAAACTCACGATCAAAACTGGCGTTTGGACAAATATATATTTTCCAATAAACAAATACGCATAAGGAGCAATAAGGAAAAGAACTGGAGATATGGCAGTAAATTATAGCAAGGCTGAGATCCAAAGTATAGTCATCAGGACTGAAAAAGAGAGATGGCAGGAAGAAAGGGACAGAGGAAAAGAAAGTAGGTGAAATGAGAAGAAGCTCCAGAGATACAGAGGAAGAGGTGATAGTATCAAGAATGAGTCACAGGTCTAAACATCAGCCTGAAGATGACAGCAGGCAGATGTGACCGTTGCAGGAGAAGGTGGAGCATTTATTTTTAGTCTGTCCACAATAAAAGAGACAGACACTTAAAAACTCACTGACTCACACTCCAGACCAGCAGGTGGCGGCAATGCACCGATAAGTTGTTTGCCAACCACCATTTAACACCAGAAGAAGGAGAAGGTGGGCGGAGGAAAACGTTTGATTCCTGTGAGCGCGCAATATTTGATTTAGTTATTTCATGGACACTAAGCGACAGAGATGATTCGCGCACTTACACTCGTCCTCTTCGCGTTAGGACTCTTCCAGACAGGTAAGAAAAGTATAATATTATTAATTTAATGTATAAATACTTCATGAAACTGTCTGAACAGATCGATTGATTGACTGAAACGTGAATCCACCTGTCACCTGTCTCACCCCTACAAACTAATGGTTTATTCCTTGCCGCGGTGAGAAGTGATGTTCAACATGTCAGGAAATACCAAACGTAAAGTGTGTGGGTCAGAAAAGAGAGAGAGAGAGAGAAAGCAAACACCTGTTGACAGTTTGTTTCCACAGAAAGGTGAATCCATGAATCACAGTTTATTACACCGGGTCACACTGCTGCTGTTTGTGTGTCGCAGGTTCTCAGTTGTCTGGTGTTCATGTAGCCGAGGGTTTAATTCACCTTCACGGAGAAGTCACAGTGAAATAACGGACGACACGTTGTTTCTTTTCCCGCACAAAAAACAACCACTTTCGTTTAGTGACCCTTCACAATAAAGGTCCCACATAGACACACTGTTTATGATGACAGGAAACAGATTCACTGACCAACCTTTCACAATAAGGTGACTAGATACAATAGCTCACATTCACACTGGGTGATGTTCAGGGTTTATTTTGAAAATGGTCATAATTGTGAGAGAGAGAGAGAGAGAGATCAGGTTTTATTGCCAAGCAGGTTTACACACACAAGGAATTTGCTGTGTTGTATTTGTGCAAGTTTAAATATAGAAATTATAAAAATAAGAAACAAAAATTGAGAAAGAAATACATCAAGCTAAAATAAATATAAAGCTCAGACTTCTGCGTTCAGACTCACATCCTTTGTTCCTGCACACACGTGCTCTGTTGAAACCAAACATCTGGATGTGCAACTGTCCTCTCCTGCAGGTCTAACATCTGTAATCCAGTCTGTGGAGACTGTGGAGGAGGCAGTGGGAGAAGATGCTCTCCTCAGCTGTCAGATCCTACAGTCTGAAAATGTGGTGCATGTCACATGGCAGAAACAGACGATGGATGGGAGGACCAATCTCGCCACCTTCAACAATATCTTTGGCTCTACGGTGATCTCAGACTTCAGAGGCAAAGTGGAGGTCATAGGTCGTGGACTGCACAACAGCTCCATAGTGATCAAGAATGTGACGGAGGAGGAGGATGAAGGCTGCTACCTCTGCCTCTTCATCACCAACCCTGCTGGAGCGCTCACCTGCAGAACCTGCCTCAGGGTCTATGGTAAGAACCTGACTGAATAAACCTGTTGAACTCAACATTTGCTTTGTACTTTCTAGTATGAAATGGTAATAAGACTGTGACTTTACATTACATGGGTTGAATCAAGTAAAGAACACAAATGTCATTTTACAGTGTGACACATTTCTTTTCTTCCCAGAGCTGCATGAACCCGTTCTACACGTGAGAGAATCAAAGACAACTGACGAGTTCGTGGTTTCCTGCTCCGCCACAGGACGACCTGCTCCAACCATAACGCTCAACATCACACAGCAAGACTTCGACTTCTCACAGAACAACACTGTCAGTGTGATCAACACAAACGGTACATTCACTGTCACTGTTACTGTCACTGTCACAGCCGTGTTGGCAGGTTTCCATGACGCCGGCACACGGGTTGGATGTGCCGTGCAGGTGCTCTCCCGTCGTAAAGAGGCGTTTGTGGAGATTCCTGACGTGAAACTGATGCCGACCAATGGTGAGAAACACTTCTAAAGCCACACATTCATAGACTGATAATTATTGAATGATTCTGATGTTTTTATTTGTCTCAGGTTTGGATGAGGGATCTGGATCTGCTAGCAGACTCTTCTGTAAGTTAACGTTCACAAGTCTCTCATTTGACCTGTTGACCGGTCGTTGAGTGTAAGATATGAACAATTCCTCCATTTTGTCTCACAGTCGGGACGTGGATTGTGGTAGTGACCTTCCTTTGCACTGCTTCAGTCTTCACTGTCCTGTTAATACGAAAACTAAGGAGCAGGTACGTCTTTCAACCAGAATCTGTTATAACCGTAAACTATTGAGACGCTTTGGATTCACTTTTGGATTGCTGTCATGTCGTCCATCTTTATATACGTCTATATCCTCTATGTTAGAGTCTATGAGTGTTAATATTCAGCTTTAACTGTTCTTAAATCCTTCAGTCCGTCACACAGAGACCTTGAGAAGACTGAGGTTCCTCAAACTGCAGACGCTGATACGTGAGTCACTCTTCATATACTGGTCTTCAAACTTTATTTAAACCTGCCTGACCTTCACCAGTGTGGATGATTTGTTTGTGCAATAGAAGCTGAGTAATGAAATATTTTGTTTTTATTTTTAGGGTCCAAGTACCTTTGTTCACACCAGAGAAGAGTCCGGTCAGAAAACGGTCACCTCCTTCAGAATCCAAGCAGAGCAAAGAGACAGACCCTGAGTCGTCTTCAGAAGCCAGAAGAATTCAATCTGACCAGTAGGTGGACCTCAGACATTATATATTATAAACTATATTTTTGTCGTGCATATTTATTTTGATTGTTAACTGTATTTTTCTTGTTATATTTAACATATCAGCGGTATTTATTACTCACATATCTAGAAGGCACATTTACTGTGTGTGTGTGTGCGCTCATCTATGTTCTGACATGATCTCAATCATTGTATCATAAACTTACGTTGTGCTTTGTGTGCTAATTCTAGTTTTTAATTATTTCCTTTATTTTCCAATTATGCCCATAATTGTCAATTTAAATATTCTGCTGTAATGTCTGAACGTGACTTCATTGCTCTTCATAAGAAATAAGGATCCTCACATGATGCAACTGACCAGCAGAAATCTCACTACAACAAAATCAAACTTACGATCAAAACTGGCGTTTGGACAAATATATATTTTCCAATAAACAAATACGCATAAGGAGCAATAAGGAAAAGAACTGGAGATATGGCAGTAAATTATAGCAAGGCTGAGATCCAGAGTATAATCATCAGGACTGAAAAAGAGAGATGGCAGGAAGAAAGGGACAGAGGAAAAGAAAGTAGGTGAAATGAGAAGAAGCTCCAGAGATACAGAGGAAGAGGTGATAGTATCAAGAATGAGTCACAGGTCTAAACATCACTTCTCATCGTAGCCAGCCACCAGAGGGCGATAGAGACGCTTTGGCTTCACTTTTCGATTGCTGTCATGTCGTCCATCTTTATATACGTCTATATCCTCTATGTTAGAGTCTATCAGCGTTAATATTCAGCTTTAACTGTTCTTAAATTCTTCAGTCCGTCACACAGAGACCTTGAGAAGACTGAGGTTCCTCAAACTGCAGACGCTGATACGTGAGTCACTCTTCATATCCTCGTCTTCAAACTTTATTTAAACCTGCCTGACCTTCACCAGTGTGGATGATTTGTTTGTGCAATAGAAGCTGAGTAATGAAATAATTTGTTTTTATTTTTAGGGTCCAAGTAGCTTTGTTCACACCAGAGATTAATTCGGTCAGAAAACGGACTGCTTCTTTGAAATTGCTGAAAAATAATGCGACAGACTGCCAGACGTCTTCAAAACCCAGAAGACTTCAATTTGACCAGTAGGGGAACCTCAGGTCTCCACTGAAAGTCCAATGTACGGGGGTATCCTGCACTTCTATAGCGGTTTTCAGACATGTCCTGTGATGAATCTCCAGAGAATTGGCTCCAGACTTTCTCGACAGTTTTCCTTTCACACATGCACGATGCAGCGGAGGGTTTTCTATACAGACGTGTTCACAACAACAACAAATCCTGCACAGGATTCAGGTGAGAGGTGGGGCAGCACACAGAGATAGCGTGATTTAGATTTTTCTCTCACACACTGGATTCTGCAGACTTTCTGAGGACTTTATACTCGGGAGTCAGATGGAGAAAGTCTGCAGAAAGTCTGGAGTCTCGACAGAAACTGCGGAGGATCTTGGAAGTTCAGTGTATGTCTGAAAGCAGCTTAATTTCTTTTACAGTCGCTTACTGATTCAATAGGTGAAATCAGTCTTATGATGATTAAATGAATGGCTCTGCATCAAGGACAACTCGAAAGTTCAGGATTTATATGCAGTTGTGCAGCTGAGTTTGTGTGTTTCTATTGTGAATAGTGTATTGATTAGGTTCTCCTTATTTTTAGTGTGTTCTGATGTGCTTAATGATTTGTGCAATTTACTTTTATTCCTGTGTTTTTTATCTGCAGCTTACTGATATCTAATTAGTTTCTGTTCATTTTTGGCATTTGTGATTATTGTGTATGTGAATACGTCGATTTGCGTAACATGCGTTATACGCATCGTGTGGAAAGTGACGGCACACAGTCAAAGCATGGATTCACTCGAAGAGCAGGCTGACGCAAAACAAATCGCCCACGATCATCGAAAGCATAGGTCACCAATAGGCGGTCCGGATTCGAACCCAAACCTATTATTAAGTTTTGATGAAGCGTTTTACTATTTTCACCTGCGCAGCTTTTTCCCTCTTTACGGTGGTAAATCCTGGCAGCACACGGTAAAGTTTACTTCTCTCACTGAATAAGAGAAAGTTAAAAAAGTTAAAGCTGTTTAGTTGTTAATATTTGTTGAGATTGTTCACATGTGAAATGTAGTGAAGAAAAGGAGAAACTCAAACTACATCTTTTTTTTAATCTTCTAAAATTAAGCACGTTATTTTAAGCTGCCTTTTTCTGATGTTTATCTGAATGAATCTGTAAAGTTTAAATCAGACATTGTATATTAAAACCTTTTTTTTCTACATATTTATTTTGATTAACTGTATTTCATATTGCACATATTAGCATTTGTTTATTGCTCACCTAGCTAGAATGCACATGTAGTGTGTGTGCGTGCGTGCTGACTCAATCATTGTATCATCAACCTACGTTGTGCTTTGTGCTAATTCTAGTTTTAATTATTTCATTTATTTTCCATTTATCCCCATTATGTAAAAAGTCAATTACATTTTGTGGTGTAATGTCTGAACGTGACTTCATTGCTCTTCATAAGAAATAAGGATCCTCACATGATGCATCTGACCAGCACAAATCTCACTACAACAAAATCAAACTTACGATCAAAACTGGCGTTTGGACAAATATATATTTTCCAAAAAAGACAGAAATCACAGTAAGTTAGTAATACAGAGAAAAGGGATTGAAATCGAGTTTGTATGGATTATAAGGAAATAATAAATAAATATGTAAAAGGAGCAACAAGGAAAAGAACTAGTTGTGGCAGTAAATTATAGCAACGCTGAGATCAAAAGTATAATCATCAGGACTGAAAAAGAGCGATGGCTGAAGAAGAACGTCTCCTTCCTGTGGGTTCCTGCTCACGTATGAGTGGAAGGCAATGAGAAGTCATTAGAACGATCATCCATTGACATACAGGTACCAAGAACAGAAATAAAAACTATCATTAACGAATACAGTCACAAAACATGGCAAGAATACTGGGATTTAAATGACACAGGAAGACATATGTATAGAATTCAAAAACGTGTAGAAGAGAGAAAATCATTACCAGTCTGAGAATTTGTCAAACAGGATTAAATTAATCACTTTATAAAATGGACTCTGAAAACTGCAAACAACCTGGAACTGTCACTCGCGTTTTGATAGAATGGAACAAATATAATGAACAAGGAACGGAATTAGTGTCAGGATTAAAAGATGAAAAGCAGAATATCACATTAATGAAACTTGAAAGGAAAGACATCAAAGAATATACATAATCTTCTCATGAACTATTTAAGAGAAACAGGACTTAAGGAAATAATTCAATTTTAGTTTAGTTTAGTTGTGTTTGCTGCCAATCTACTGCTCCACACTCCGGTCCGTAAAGTGGCCGTAATGCACCGATAAGTTGTTTGCCAACCACCATTTAACACCAGAAGAAGGTGGGCGGAGTCAAACGCTTGTTTCCTCTGAGCGCGCAATATTAATATTGGACTTTGATCTTTCATGGACACAATGCGACAGAGATGATTCGTGCACTTACACGTCTCTTCTTTGCGTTAGGACTCTTCCAGAAAGGTAAGAAAAGTATAATATTAATTTAATGTATAAATACTTCATGAAACTGTCTGAATAGATCGATTGATTGACTGAAACGTGAATCCACCTGTCACCTGTCTCACCCCTACAAACTAATGGTTTATTCCTTGCCGCGGTGAGAAGTGATGTTCAACATGTCAGGAAATACCAAACGTAAAGTGTGTGGGTCAGAAAAGAGAAAGAGAGAAAGCAAACACCTGTTGACAGTTTGTTTCCACAGAAAGGTGAATCCATGAATCACAGTTTATTACACCGGGTCACACTGCTGCTGTTTGTGTGTCGCAGGTTCTCAGTTGTCTGGTGTTCATGTAGCCGAGGGTTTAATTCACCTTCACGGAGAAGTCACAGTGAAATGAGATCTTGAACCAGGAAGACACATAGCACAAAGTCCAGCTAATAAATAAATACAACACTTCAGTTTAGTGACCCTTCACAATAAAGGTCCCATACAGACACACTGTTTATGATGAAAGGAAACAGATTCACTGACCAACCTTTCACAATAAGGTGACTACATACAATAGCTCACAATCACACTGGGTGATGTTCAGGGTTTATTTTGAAAATGGTCATAATTGTGTTTGTGTGAGAGAGAGAGAGAGATAGAGATCAGGTTTTATTGCCAAGCAGGTTTACACACACAAGGAATTTGCTGTGTTGTATTTGTGCAAGTTTAAATATAGAAAATATACAAATAGGAAACAAAATTTGAGAAAGAAATACATCAAGCTAAAATAAATATAAAGCTCAGACTTCTGCGTTCAGGCTCACATCCTTTGTTCCTGCACACACATGCTCTGTTGAAACCCCCCCCCCCCATCACAGTAAGTCTTTTTTTTTAATAAACCTTATTCATTCATAAATTAGCCAAACAACACAAAGCACAGATAGACTTACATCACAAAGAAATATAAATAAACTGATTCACAACACCAGGGGTTAGAAATAAAGTTTCACATACAAACTGATTCAGATAAAGTAAACAGAATGTGTAATATATGTAACTTTATATATGACATGAGGAATATGAACAGATGGTGTTAAACAGCTGGCAGGGGAGAACCCGTATGATTTATATTGTCGTCTCACGTCACTTCACTTCACACACAGGCGCTTTGTGAAAATAACCAATCTGCGACGAGTCTTCAACCGACCAGCAACACCTGGATCTGGCTGTTGGAGGTGTGGCAGGTGTGGCAGGTGTGGCAGTTGGTGATAAGACATGATGAACTGGACAGGCGGACATAGTGTGAAGCAGAGATGAGTCAACCTGCACTCACTCGTGTCCTCTTTGTGTTAGGACTCATCCAGAAAGGTGAGAACACTGATTATTACTTTAATTTAGCTCAATGTCATTTATTTGTCTTAATCTGAAAAGACATATGTGCGCTCGCTATGTCTTTTATTTTATTGTTTATTCGGGTTATTGTGAAGATAATCTGGCTCCGATGAGTGTTTCAACCATAGACTGTAAATAAAACGGTTTCGACCCAAAGTTATTTATACAACGAGCAAAGATAAATATCAAGCTCAGACTTCCTCGTTCAGATAAACATCCTATGTTCCTGCACACATGTGGAGAGTAGATTAAACACGAAGAGTACTCAAGTAAAAGTATTGTTACTTTATGATTATAATGACTCAAGTTGAAGTAAAAGTATTCATAAAACTACGTACTTGTATAAGAGAAAAGATAAAGATAAATAAAACGACTCAAGTATTGAGTAACTTCATTAGAATGAATTGTGTTCAAACAGGATATTAACAGGTAATAACATTGTAAAGTGCACATTGATTGAATTAATAAAGTGACATATTAAAAACTAAGCCAAAATACCTTTACCTCTGAAATCTAACTCAAAATGTTCACCTGATTAACACAAGATAGGAAGATGCAGACATTCAAAAATACTAATAATATTACAATAAATTAAACAAAACAATTCTATGCCATAGGATCTACATCGTTAGAACCAGGTGGTAAGATAAGCAGGTGAAGAGCACACATATATGCACGTGGTGTTGTTTCAGTGCCATATACAGAACAGGACAAAAGACCATATACATGTAATAAAAACGATCAATCCCTGCAGCAGTGGCTTAGATGTGTGACGTTATCTTGCTCTGCTGCTATTTGCATGCACTTCACCGGAGTCAGGATTATATGGAGCAGTTGGACTTGTTTATTCTGTAAAACTGCAATATATTGGAGAAACACACAACCACAGTTGTTACTTTCCGCTGGAACCACAGCGAGAGCGTTCGCTACTGTGACATAATCAAAGTGCGCCACACTTAATACAACACGAACTTCCGCTGTGGGTTTTCAAAATAAAACCCATACAGCAAAACTGGTTGCAGTCCCAAGTTGAACAGGAATTTAACATAAACACAAGTGAATTATTTACACCGTTACAGATGCAGTCATTCAAAAACAACGTATTCTACTAAATAGAGTCAATCTTTAAAATTTTAAATATGTAACTGAGTAGGAGTAAAATGTATTCTGCAAAATAACTACTCACAGAAGTACAATTTATTGAGAAAACTACTCAAGTACATGTAACGCGTTACTACCCACATGCTCAGTTGAAACCAAACATCTGGATGTGCAACTGTCCTCTCCTGCAGGTCTAACATCTGTAATCCAGTCTGTGGAGACTGTGGAGGAGGCAGTGGGAGAAGATGCTCTCCTCAGCTGTCAGATCCTACAGTCTGAAAATGTGGTGCATGTCACATGGCAGAAACAGACACTGGATGGGAGGACCAATCTCGCCACCTCCAACAATATCTTTGGCTCCACGGTGATCTCAGACTTCAGAGGCAAAGTGGAGGTCATAGGTCGTGGACTGCACAACAGCTCCATAGTGATCAAGAATGTGACGGAGGAGGATGAAGGCTGCTACCTCTGCCTCTTCATCACCAACCCTGCTGGAGCGCTCACTGGCAGAACCTGCATCAGGGTCTATGGTAAGAACCTGACTGAATAAACCTGTTGAACTCAACATTGGCTTTGTACTTTCTAGTATGAAATGGTAATAAGACTGTGACTTTACATTACATGGTTGAATCAAGTAAAGAACACTAATGTCATTTTACAGTGTGACACATTTCTTTTCTTCCCAGAGCTGCATGAACCCGTTCTACACGTGAGGGAATCAAAGACAACTGACGAGTTCGTGGTTTCCTGCTCCGCCACAGGACGACCTGCTCCAACTGTAACGCTCAACATCACACAGCAAGACTTCGACTTCTCACAGAACAAAACTGCTGTGTTGATCAACACAGACGGTACATTCACTGTTACTGCCACAGCCGTGTTGGCAGGTTTCCATGACGCTGGCACACGGGTTGGATGTGCCGTGCAGGTGCTCTCCCGTCGTAAAGAGGCGTTTGTGGCGATTCCTGACGTGAAAGTGACGCCTACCAATGGTGAGAAACACTTCTAAGGCCACACATTCATAGACTGTAGGGGAGGGGTAGAACGGTACATGTGTGAAGACCCTTCCTCATCATTTCAGTCTGCTGTGTGGAAACACTTCAGTTTCACAGAAACGAGTTCAGTGCAAACACAGCATCAAACCCTCTGCAAACAATGTGGACATGTACATTTTTTGAATAAAGTACATATATTTAATAATGATAATCATACAATACAATAAAGGTGCAGTTTATGTACAGTTAATTTTCTACATGCTGCACTTTAATCGATATTTATTTGACTATTTTTTTGTTTGTTTATTTTGTTATTTTCCTTTTGTAAAAATTACTTAGGTAAGAAAGACACAGTTAACCAGGGTGGAATAAACAGAAATAAAAGATCAGTTCAATGTTTTCTGCTCCTTGTTTCTACCGTACTGAAAACGTCCTGAACCGTGACCTTGAAACCGAGGTACACAGAAAACGTTGTGTACCGTCACCCCTTAATAGACTGATAATTATTGAATGATCCTGATGTTTTTTTTTGTCCCAGGTTTGAATGAGGGATCTGGATCTGCTAGCAGACGCTTCTGTAAGTTAACGTTCACAAGTCTCTCATTTGACCTGTTGACCGGTCGTTGAGTGTAAGATATGAACAATTCCTCCATTTTGTCTCACAGTCGGGACGTGGATTGGGGAGTGACCTTCCTTTGCACTGCTTCAGTCTTCACTGTCCTGTTTACACGAAAACTAAGGAGCAGGTACGTCTTTCAACCAGAATCTGTTATAACCGTAAACTATTGAAACGCTTTGGCTTCACTTTTGGATTGTCGTCATGTCGTCCATCTTTATATACGTCTATATCCTCTATGTTAGAGTCTATGAGCATTAATATTCAGCTTTAACTGTTCTTAAATCCTTCAGTCCGTCACAGAGACCATGAGATGACTGAGGTTCCTCAAACTGCAGACGCTGATACGTGAGTCACTCTTCATATACTGGTCTTCAAATTTTATTTAAACCTGCCTGACCTTCACCAGTGAGGATGATTTGTTTGTGCAATAGAAGCTGAGTAATGAAATATTTTGTTTTTATTTTTAGGATCCAAGAAGCTTTGTCACACCAGAGGAGGAGAGTTCGGTCAGAAAACGGACACCTCCTTCAGAATCCAAGCAGAGAAAAGAGACAGACCCTGAGTCGTCTTCAATAGCCAGAAGAATTCAATTTGACCAGTAGGTGGACCTCAGGTTCTCAGGTCAATTTCCTTTTTATTTTCATTTTCCATCTGTTGCGTGTTAGAAGAGTCTTCATCCCTCTACTCGTTCGTTTTGACCCCAGCGGGATCCCCAGACTTTCTGCAGACTTTATACTAGGGGCAAAAAATGTGTCTGCTTTCAGACGTGCGCTGAACTTCAAAAATCCTCCCTTTTTGTGGCAGCTAATTTTAAATTATAAAAACTAGTCATTCTTATTTTAAAGTGACATAATGTTAAACAGTGCCTTGTTGACTTACAGCAGTTTTATATACTGAGGGAGAGGATATTTAGACTGTTGTTCTGTGGGTGATGTTTTTCTACTTATTTTGTTTAATTTGATGTTTCCCCACTTTTGTGTTGTTTTAAAATTTGTATTCTTTCTACATAAAATAATAAATATCAGTTTTATAAGAACTTGTGATGTTTCAATTGATGTAAGACCCAGATAATGGAATAATGGTTTCTTCATTTATTAATACATTTATTCCAAACAAGGCCAGTGGAGGTCACTGTTTCCTCAGGCTTCATGTCTGAGGGGGAGTTGAGGCGGTGTCAGGGACTCTTCAGCAGGACCACGAAAGTCCCTCAGTCGTTTAAAAGTAGGAGACATGGATTGTTCTGCTCCACTTTGACATAACCTGCAGCACAGGCAGCTTCTCCAGTCTCTCATCCAGTCCTCTGTCAGCGGGTGAGTTTCATTTCACAACAGGAAAGTTTACTTTCTCGCAAAGTTTTGAGTTTTCAGCCTCTTATGTGTGAATTTAAACTTGATCCAGGAGTGTCAACGTTTTTATGATGACTACAATCTATGAGGGGAGGTTGTTTAAATATGTATATGGCTGTTGTGCTGGAAATAACATTTAATTTATTTCATAATAGCTGTTTTGTTTCCTCTCATGAATTAATCTTCCTTTAAATTAACAAATATTTCACTGAACTGAACTGAACTTATTTTACCTAAATTAAATTGCCACAATTTGTTTTTCTTCCTGCACCTGTTGGGTAAATGGATGTTTCATATTCATTTTATTTTTATTTTGTGCCTAATTAGGATTATTTCATAAGGTAGATCTGACAAGAAGAACCCTAACCCCTATGAACAGATGGTGTATAATACAGATCATATAAATATAGGTACTATAAACAGACAATATATGATATAGACAAAATAAACAGTGTATAATATCAACCACGTGATCTGAGGCTGCTCTTTGATTGGTTGTTACAGATTTTCCTCGGGGCGCAGACACTCCCACCTTTACTTACAGCCAATAGGTATTAATTTACGTTTTTTGTAAATCTAATTTGATTGGTCGAGGCTCGACGCCGTGTCAGGTACTTCCGACGTCACAGATTTATCTTTCAACATCCGGAGGATTCAGATGGAACTTTGGAAAAATCTGGTGATTTCTTTAAAAGGCACTTCATTTTTAATGGTGTTTACTGAAGCGTCCTCAAATCCCTGTATCACCACATTGTTCATGAAAATATAAATACTTTTATTATGAGTATAATTTGCCAGAGTTGTCCTAGTTACACAGGGTACTTCATCTACTCCTTCGACACACACAGCTCCAACAAAGCACGTAGTCCTCTGACAGAGGAGAAGAAATACACAACGCGTTGCTCGACAATGAAGACGTTCAGTTAGTTCTCCACATCTGCCTCGTCACACACGTGTCACGTCGACAACACACTCGACACAGTTCAGTGCAGTGCGCGCATTGTGTTGATCACCAGCATCACACGATTTGTTCTGTGTTCGGACCATCACCAGGTCACATGGGGCGTTTCCTTAAAACCACATTGGGATTTAAACAGCAGGCAGGGAAAACTGCTTCACTCATCTCAGCGGCTCGGTGGCGTAATGAGTTGTATATATTTTTTTACTCATATGATTTATATTGTCGTCTCACTTCACTTTACTTCACACACGCTTTGTGGAAATAACCAATCTGCGTCCGAGTCTGCAACCGACCAGCAACACCCTGATCTGGCTGTTGGAGTTGTGGCAGGTGGTGATAAACTATGATGAACTGTAAAACCCAGACATAGTGTGAAACAGAGATGATTCAACCTGCACTCACTCGTGTCCTCTTTGTGTTAGGACTCTTCCAGAAAGGTGAGAACAGTCATTATTACTTTAATTTAGCTGAATGTAAATTATTTGTCTTAATCTGAAAAGATTTATGTGCGCTCGCTGTCTTTTATTTTATTGTTTATTCGGGTTATTGTGAAGATAATCTGGCTCCGATGATTTTTTAATTATAGACTGTAAATAAAACGGTTTCGACCCAAAGTTATTTATACAACGAGCAAAGATAAATATCAAGCTCAGACTTCCTCGTTCAGATAAACATCCTTTGTTCCTGCACACATGTGGAGAGTAGATTAAACACAAGAGTACTCAAGTAAAAGTATTGTTACTTTATGATTATAATGACTCAATTTGAAGTAAAAGTATTCATACAAATAAGTACTTGTATAAGAGTAAAGATATAGATATATAAAAACCGACTCAAGTATTGAGTAACTTCATTAGAATGAATTGTGTTCAAACAGGATATTAACAGGTAATAACATTGTAAAGTGCACATTGATTGAATTAATAAAGTGACATATTAAAAACCTTCACTGAATCCTGAAGACTTGGAAGCAGTCTGCATTGTGTGTGCGCACGTGCACTCAGTTTCCAAATCAAACTGAACTCTAACCTCAAAATGTTCACCTGATTAATGCAAGATAGGAAGATGCAGACATTCAAAAATACAAATAATATTACAATATATTAAACAAAACAATTCTATGCCATAGGATCTACATCGTTAGAACCAGGTGGTAAGATAAGCAGGTGAAGAGCACACATATATGCACGTGGTGTTGTTTCAGTGCCATATACAGAACAGGACAAAAGACCATATACATGTAATAAAAACGATCAATCCCTGCAGCAGTGGCTTAGATGCAGTCATTCAAAAACAACTTATTCTACTAAATAGAGTAAATCTTTAAAAATTTAAATATGTAACAACTGAGTAGGTGTAAAAAGTATTCTGCAAAATACTCTCAGAAGTACAATTTATTGAGAAAACTACTCAAGTACATGTAACGCGTTACTACCCACATGCTCAGTTGAAACCAAACATCTGGATGTGCAACTGTCCTCTCCTGCAGGTCTAACATCTGTAATCCAGTCTGTGGAGACTGTGGAGGAGGCAGTGGGAGAAGATGCTCTCCTCAGCTGTCAGATCCTACAGTCTGAAAATGTGGTGCATGTCACATGGCAGAAACAGACGATGGATGGGAGGACCAATCTCGCCACCTTCAACAATATCTTTGGCTCCACGGTGATCTCAGACTTCAGAGGCAAAGTGGAGGTCATAGGTCGTGGACTGCACAACAGCTCCATAGTGATCAAGAATGTGACGGAGGAGGATGAAGGCTGCTACCTCTGCCTCTTCATCACCAACCCTGCTGGAGCGCTCACTGGCAGAACCTGCATCAGGGTCTATGGTAAGAACCTGACTGAATAAACCTGTTGAACTCAACATTGGCTTTGTACTTTCTAGTATGAAATGGTAATAAGACTGTGACTTTACATTACATGGGTTGAATCAAGTAAAGAACACTAATGTAATTTTACAGTGTGACACATTTCTTTTCTTCCCAGAGCTGCATGAACCCGTTCTACACGTGAGAGAATCAAAGACAACTGACGAGTTCGTGGTTTCCTGCTCCGCCACAGGACGACCTGCTCCAACTGTAACTCTCAACGTCACACAGCAAGACTTCGACTTCTCACAGAACAAAACTGTCAGTGTGATCAACACAAACGGTACATTCACTGTTACTGCCACAGCCTTGTTGGCAGGTTGCCATGACGCTGGCACACGGGTTGGATGTGCCGTGCAGGTGCTCTCCCGTCGTAAAGAGGCGTTTGTGGCGATTCCTGACGTGAAAGTGACGCCTACCAATGGTGAGAAACACTTCTAAAGACACACATTCATAGACTGTAGGGGAGGGGTAGAACGGTACATGTGTGAAGACCCTTCCTCATCATTTCAGTCTGCTGTGTGGAAACACTTCAGTTTCACAGAAACGAGTTCAGTGCAAACACAGCATCAAACCCTCTGCAAACAATGTGGACATGTACATTTTTTTGAATAAAGTACATATATTTAATAATGATAATCATACAATACAATAAAGGTGCAGTTTATGTACAGTTAATTTTCTACATGCTGCACTTTAATCGATATTTATTTGACTATTTTTGTTTGTTTATTTTGTTATTTTCCTTTTGTAAAAATTACTTAGGTAAGAAAGACACAGTTAACCAGGGTGGAATAAACAGAAATAAAAGATCAGTTCAATGTTTTCTGCTCCTTGTTCCTACCGTACTGAAAACGTCCTGAACCGTGACCTTGAAACCGAGGTACACAGAAAACGTTGTGTACCGTCACTCCCTTAATAGACTGATAATTATTGAATGATCCTGATGTTTCTCTTTGTCTCAGGTTTGGATGAGGGATCTGGATCTGCTAGCAGACGCTTCAGTAAGTTAACGTTCACAAGTCTCTCATTTGACCTGTTGACCGGTCGTTGAGTGTAAGATATGAACAATTCCTCCATTTTGTCTCACAGTCGGGACGTGGATTGGGGGAGTGACCTTCCTTTGCACTGCTTCAGTCTTCACTGTCCTGTTCACACGAAAACTAAGGAGCAGGTACGTCTTTCAACCAGAATCTGTTATAACCGTAAACTATTGAGATGTTTTGGATTCACTTTTGGATTGCTGTCATGTCGTCCATCTTTATATACGTCTATATCCTCTATGTTAGAGTCTATGAGCATTAATATTCAGCTTTAACTGTTCTTAAATCCTTCAGTCCGTCACACAGAGACCTTGAGATGACTGAGGTTCCTCAAACTGCAGACGCTGATACGTGAGTCACTCTTCATATATTCGTCTTCAAACTTTATTTAAACCTGCCTAACCTTCACCAGTGAGGATGATTTGTTTGTGCAATAGAAGCTGAGTAATGAAATATTTCGTTATTATTTTTAGGGTCCAAGAAGCTTTGTCCACACCAGAGGAGGAGAGTTCGGTCAGAAAACGGACACCTCCTTTTGAAGCCAAGGAGAGAAAAGAGACAGACCCTGAGTCGTCTTCAATAGCCAGAAGAATTCAATTTGACCAGTAGGTGGACCTCAGGTCTCCACTGAAAGTCCCATGTTGTCTACTGTAGGCGGAGCTTTTTCATCCAGAGATATTTCAATTTCCTTTTTTATTTTAATTTTCTATCTGTTGCGTGTTAGAAGAGTCTTCATCCCTCTACTCGTTCGTTTTGACCCCAGCGGGGATCCCCAGACTTTCTGCAGACTTTATACTAGGGGGCAAAAAAATGTGGCTGCTTTCAGACGTGCACTGAACTTCAAAGATCCTCCAGACGGATTCAACAAGTAAAATGAGTCATATGATAAGGACGACTAGAAGTGTGTGACTTTGTGTGTTTCTATTGTGAAGAGCAGTAGTGTAGTGATTAGGTTCTCTGCATTTTTAGTGTGTTGTTCTGGTGGTGTAAGGGTTTGCGTGTGTTTTGTATTTACTGATATCTTGATAGTATCTGTTCCTTTTTGACATTTGTGATTGTGTATTTATTTTTTTATATTCATGGTTCTTCATATGGGTTTGTCTAGGGTGCTATACAAGAAGAGAGAGTGGAGTCAGCCGAGGTCTTACTTGATACTTGATACGTGTCAACTTCACATTGTTCTTGGAAGTTTGTGGCAGCTAATTTCATATTATAAAAACTAGTCATTCTTATTTTAAAGTGACATAATGTTGAACAGTGCCTTGTTTACTTACAGCAGTTTTAAATACTGAGGAGAGAGGGATATTTAGACTGTTGTTCTGTGGGTGATGTTTTTCTACTTATTTTGTTGAATTTTCCCACTTTTGCTTGCACTATTGTGTTGTTTTATAAATAATAGTAAATATCAGTTTCATAAGAACGTGTGATGTTTCAATTGATGTAAGACCCAGATAATGGAATAATGGTTTCTTCATTTATTAATACATTTATTCCAAACAAGGCCAGTGGAGGTCACTGTTTCCTCAGGCTTCATGTCTGAGGGGGAGTTGAGGCGGTGTCAGGGACTCTTCAGCAGGACCACGAAAGTCCCTCAGTCGTTTAAAAGTAGGAGACATGGATTGTTCTGCTCCACTTTGACATAACCTGCAGCACAGGCAGCTTCTCCAGTCTCTCATCCAGTCCTCTGTCAGCGGGTGAGTTTCATTTCACAACAGGAAAGTTTACTTTCTCGCAAAGTTTTGAGTTTTCAGCCTCTTATGTGTGAATTTAAACTTGATCCAGGAGTGTCAACGTTTTTATGATGACTACAATCTATGAGGGGAGGTTGTTTAAATATGTATATGGCTGTTGTGCTGGAAATAACATTTAATTTATTTCATAATAGCTGTTTTGTTTCCTCTCATGAATTAATCTTCCTTTAAATTAACAAATATTTCACTGAACTGAACTGAACTTATTTTACCTAAATTAAATTGCCACAATTTGTTTTTCTTCCTGCACCTGTTGGGTAAATGGATGTTTCATATTCATTTTATTTTTATTTTGTGCCTAATTAGGATTATTTCATAAGGTAGATCTGACAAGAAGAACCCTAACCCCTATGAACAGATGGTGTATAATACAGATCATATAAATATAGGTACTATAAACAGACAATATATGATATAGACAAAATAAACAGTGTATAATATCAACCACGTGATCTGAGGCTGCTCTTTGATTGGTTGTTACAGATTTTCCTCGGGGCGCAGACACTCCCACCTTTACTTACAGCCAATAGGTATTAATTTACGTTTTTTGTAAATCTAATTTGATTGGTCGAGGCTCGACGCCGTGTCAGGTACTTCCGACGTCACAGATTTACCTTTCAACATCCGGAGGATTCAGATGGAACTGTGGAAAAATCTGGTGATTTCTTTAAAAGGCACTTCATTTTTAATGGTGTTTCCTGAAGCGTCCTCAAAAAAGTTGTCCTAGTTACACAGGTTACTTCATCTACTCCTTCGACACACACAGCTCCAACAAAGCACGTAGTCCTCTGACAGAGGAGAAGAAATACACAACGCGTTGCTTGACAATGAAGACGTTCAGTTAGTTCTCCACATCTGCCTCGTCACACACGTGTCACGTCGACAACACACTCGACACAGTTCAGTTCAGTGCGCGCATTGTGTTGATCACCAGCGTCACACGATTTATTCTGTGTTCGGACCATCACCAGGTCACATGGGGCGTTTCCTTAAAACCACATTGGGATTTAAACAGAGGCAGGGAAAACTGCTTCACTCATCTCAGCGGCTCGGTGGCGTAATGAGTTGTATATATTTTTACTCATATGATTTATATTGTCGTCTCACTTCACTTTACTTCACACACGCTTTGTGGAAATAACCAATCTGCGACCGAGTCTGCAACCGACCAGCAACACCCTGATCTGGCTGTTGGAGTTGTGGCAGGTGGTGATAAACTATGATGAACTGTAAAACCCAGACATAGTGTGAAACAGAGATGATTCAACCTGCACTCACTCGTGTCCTCTTTGTGTTAGGACTCTTCCAGAAAGGTGAGAACAGTCATTATTACTTTAATTTAGCTGAATGTAAGTTATTTGTCTTAATCTGAAAAGATTTATGTGCGCTCGCTATGTCTTTTATTTTATTGTTTATTCGGGTTATTGTGAAGATAATCTGGCTCCGATGAGTGTTTCAACCATAGACTGTAAATAAAACGGTTTCGACCCAAAGTTATTTATACAACGAGCAAAGATAAATATCAAGCTCAGACTTCCTCGTTCAGATAAACATCCTATGTTCCTGCACACATGTGGAGAGTAGATTAAACACGAAGAGTACTCAAGTAAAAGTATTGTTACTTTATGATTATAATGACTCAAGTTGAAGTAAAAGTATTCATACAAATAAGTACTTGTATAAGAGTAAAGATAAAGATATATAAAACGACTCAAGTATTGAGTAACTTCATTAGAATGAATTGTGTTCAAACAGGATATTAACAGGTAATAACATTGTAAAGTGCACATTGATTGAATTAATAAAGTGACATATTAAAAACTAAGCCAAAATACCTTTACCTCTGAAATCTAACTCAAAATGTTCACCTGATTAACACAAGATAGGAAGATGCAGACATTCAAAAATACTAATAATATTACAATAAATTAAACAAAACAATTCTATGCCATAGGATCTACATCGTTAGAACCAGGTGGTAAGATAAGCAGGTGAAGAGCACACATATATGCACGTGGTGTTGTTTCAGTGCCATATACAGAACAGGACAAAAGACCATATACATGTAATAAAAACGATCAATCCCTGCAGCAGTGGCTTAGATGTGTGACGTTATCTATCTTGCTCTGCTGCTATTTGCATGCACTTCACGGAGTCAGGATTATATGGAGCAGTTGGACTTGTTTATTCTGTAAAACTGCAATATATTGAGAAACACACAACCACAGTTGTTACTTCCGCTGGAACCACAGCGAGAGCGTTCGCTACTGTGACATAATCAAAGTGCGCCACATTAATACAACACGAACTTCCGCGTGGGTTTCAAATAAACCCATACAGCAAAACTGGTTGCAGTCCCAGTTGAACAGGATTTAACATAAACACAAGTGAATTATTTACACCGTTACAGATGCAGTCATTCAAAAACAACGTATTCTACTAAATAGAGTAAATCTTTAAAATTTTAAATATGTAACTGAGTAGGAGTAAAATGTATTCTGCAAAATAACTACTCACAGAAGTACAATTTATTGAGAAAACTACTCAAGTACATGTAACGCGTTACTACCCACATGCTCAGTTGAAACCAAACATCTGGATGTGCAACTGTCCTCTCCTGCAGGTCTAACATCTGTAATCCAGTCTGTGGAGACTGTGGAGGAGGCAGTGGGAGAAGATGCTCTCCTCAGCTGTCAGATCCTACAGTCTGAAAATGTGGTGCATGTCACATGGCAGAAACAGACACTGGATGGGAGGAAGATACTCTTCAACAATATCTTTGGCTCCACGGTGATCTCAGACTTCAGAGGCAAAGTGGAGGTCATAGGTCGTGGACTGCACAACAGCTCCATAGTGATCAAGAATGTGACGGAGGAGGATGAAGGCTGCTACCTCTGCCTCTTCATCACCAACCCTGCTGGAGCGCTCACTGGCAGAACCTGCATCAGGGTCTATGGTAAGAACCTGACTGAATAAACCTGTTGAACTCAACATTGGCTTTGTACTTTCTAGTATGAAATGGTAATAAGACTGTGACTTTACATTACATGGGTTGAATCAAGTAAAGAACACTAATGTCATTTTACAGTGTGACACATTTCTTTTCTTCCCAGAGCTGCATGAACCCGTTCTACACGTGAGGGAATCAAAGACAACTGACGAGTTCGTGGTTTCCTGCTCCGCCACAGGACGACCTGCTCCAACCGTAACTCTCAACATCACACAGCAAGACTTCGACTTCTCACAGAACAAAACTGTCAGTGTGATCAACACAGACGGTACATTCACTGTTACTGCCACAGCCGTGTTGGCAGGTTTCCATGACGCTGGCACACGGGTTGGATGTGCCGTGCAGGTGCTCTCCCGTCGTAAAGAGGCGTTTGTGGCGATTCCTGACGTGAAACTGACGCCTACCAATGGTGAGAAACACTTCTAAAGCCACACATTCATAGACTGTAGGGGGGGGTAGAACGGTACATGTGTGAAGACCCTTCATCATTTTCAGTCTGCTGTGTGGAAACACTTCAGTTTCACAGAAACGAGTTCAGTGCAAACACAGCATCAAACCCTCTGCAAACAATGTGGACATGTACATTTTTTTGAATAAAGTACATATATTTAATAATGATAATCATACAATACAATAAAGGTGCAGTTTATGTACAGTTAATTTTCTACATGCTGCACTTTAATCGATATTTATTTGACTATTTTTATTTATTTAGTTATGAGTGTTTATTTTGTTATTTTCCTTTTGTAAAAATTACTTAGGTAAGAAAGACACAGCCCTAGTTAACCAGGGTGGAATAAACAGAAATAAAAGATCAGTTCAATGTTTTCTGCTCCTTGTTCCTACCGTACTGAAAACGTCCTGAACCGTGACCTAAACCGAGGTACACAGAAAACGTTGTGTACCGTCACTCCCTTAATAGACTGATAATTATTGAATGATCCTGATGTTTCTCTTTGTCCCAGGTTTGGATGAGGGATCTGGATCTGCTAGCAGACGCTTCAGTAAGTTAACGTTCACAAGTCTCTCATTTGACCTGTTGACCGGTCGTTGAGTGTAAGATATGAACAATTCCTCCATTTTGTCTCACAGTCGGGACGTGGATTGGGGGAGTGACCTGCCTTTGCACTGCTTCAGTCTTCGCTGTCCTGTTCACACGAAAACTAAGGAGCAGGTACGTCTTTCAACCAGAATCTGTTATAACCGTAGACTATTGAAACGCTTTGGCTTCACTTTTGGATTGTCGTCATGTCGTCCATCTTTATATACGTCTATATCCTCTATGTTAGAGTCTATGAGCATTAATATTCAGCTTTAACTGTTCTTAAATCCTTCAGTCCGTCACACAGAGACCATGAGATGACTGAGGTTCCTCAAACTGCAGACGCTGATACGTGAGTCACTCTTCATATACTGGTCTTCAAACTTTATTTAAACCTGCCTAACCTTCACCAGTGAGGATGATTTGTTTGTGCAATAGAAGCTGAGTAATGAAATATTTTGTTTTTATTTTTAGGATCCAAGAAGCTTTGTTCACACCAGAGGAGGAGAGTTCGGTCAGAAAACGGACACCTCCTTTTGAAGCCAAGCAGAGAAAAGAGACAGACCCTGAGTCGTCTTCAATAGCCAGAAGAATTCAATTTGACCAGTAGGTGGACCTCAGGTCTCAGGTCAATTTCCTTTTTTATTTTCATTTTCCATCTGTTGCGTGTTAGAAGAGTCTTCATCCCTCTACTCGTTCGTTTTGACCCCAGCGGGGATCCCCAGACTTTCTGCAGACTTTATACTAGGGGCAAAAAAATGTGTCTGCTTTCAGACGTGCGCTGAACTTCAAAAATCCTCCTTTTGTGGCAGCTAATTTTAAATTATAAAAACTAGTCATTCTTATTTTAAAGTGACATAATGTTAAACAGTGCCTTGTTGACTTACAGCAGTTTTATATACTGAGGGGAGAGGGATATTTAGACTGTTGTTCTGTGGGTGATGTTTTTCTACTTATTTTGTTTAATTTGATGTTTCCCCACTTTTGTGTTGTTTTCTGAAAAGAGTTTCTGTATTCTTTCTACATTCTAAAATAATAAATATCAGTTTTATAAGAACTTGTGATGTTTCAATTGATGTAAGACCCAGATAATGGAATAATGGTTTCTTCATTTATTAATACATTTATTCCAAACAAGGCCAGTGGAGGTCACTGTTTCCTCAGGCTTCATGTCTGAGGGGAGTTGAGCGGTGTCAGGGACTCTTCAGCAGGACCACGAAAGTCCCTCAGTCGTTTAAAAGTAGGAGACATGGATTGTTCTGCTCCACTTTGACATAACCTGCAGCACAGGCAGCTTCTCCAGTCTCTCATCCAGTCCTCTGTCAGCGGGTGAGTTTCATTTCACAACAGGAAAGTTTACTTTCTTGCAAAGTTTTGAGTTTTCAGCCTCTTATGTGTGAATTTAAACTTGATCCAGGAGTGTCAACGTTTTTATGATGACTACAATCTATGAGGGAGGTTGTTTAAATATGTATATGGCTGTTGTGCTGGAAATAACATTTAATTTATTTCATAATAGCTGTTTTGTTTCCTCTCATGAATTAATCTTCCTTTAAATTAACAAATATTTCACTGAACTGAACTGAACTTATTTTACCTAAATTAAATTGCCACAATTTGTTTTTCGCTGCACCTGTTGGGTAAATGAATGTTTCATATTCATTTTATTTTTATTTTGTGCCTAATTAGGATTATTTCATAAGGTAGATCTGACAAGAAGAACCCTAACCCCTAATGAACAGATGGTGTATAATACAGATCATATAAATATAGGTACTATAAACAGACAATATATGATATAGACAAAATAAACAGTGTATAATATCAACCACGTGATCTGAGGCTGCTCTTTGATTGGTTGTTACAGATTTTCCTCGGGGCGCAGACACTCCCACCTTTACTTACAGCCAATAGGTATTAATTTACGTTTTTTGTAAATCTAATTTGATTGGTCGAGGCTCGACGCCGTGTCAGGTACTTCCGACGTCACAGATTTATCTTTCAACATCCGGAGGATTCAGATGGAACTTTGGAAAATCTGGTGATTTCTTTAAAAGGCACTTCATTTTTAATGGTGTTTCCTGAAGCGTCCTCAAATCCCTGTATCACCACATTGTTCATGAAAATATAAATACTTTTTATGAGTATAATTTGCCAGAGTTGTCCTAGTTACACAGGGTACTTCATCTACTCCTTCGACACACAAGCTCCAACAAAGCACGTAGTCCTCTGACAGAGGAGAAGAAATACACAACGCGTTGCTCGACAATGAAGACGTTCAGTTAGTTCTCCACATCTGCCTCGTCACACACGTGTCACGTCGACAACACACTCGACACAGTTCAGTTCAGTGCGCGCATTGTGTTGATCACCAGCATCACACGATTTGTGTTCGGACCATCACCAGGTCACATGGGGCGTTTCCTTAAAACCACATTGGGATTTAAACAGCAGGCAGAAACTGCTTCACTCATCTCAGCGGCTCGGTGGCGTAATGAGTTGTATATATTTTTTTACTCATATGATTTATATTGTCGTCTCACTTCACTTTACTTCACACACGCTTTGTGGAAATAACCAATCTGCGTCCGAGTCTGCAACCGACCAGCAACACCCTGATCTGGCTGTTGGAGTTGTGGCAGGTGGTGATAAACTATGATGAACTGTAAAACCCAGACATAGTGTGAAACAGAGATGATTCAACCTGCACTCACTCGTGTCCTCTTTGTGTTAGGACTCTTCCAGAAAGGTGAGAACAGTCATTATTACTTTAATTTAGCTGAATGTAAGTTATTTGTCTTAATCTGAAAAGATTTATGTGCGCTCGCTGTCTTTTATTTTATTGTTTATTCGGGTTATTGTGAAGATAATCTGGCTCCGATGTGTGTTTCAACCATAGACTGTAAATGAAACGGTTTCGACCCAAAGTTATTTATACATCGAGCTCAGATAAATATCAAGCTCAGACTTCCTCGTTCAGACAAACATCCTTTGTTCCTGCACACATGTGGAGAGTAGATTAAACACGAACAGTACTCAAGTAAAAGTATTATTACTTTATGATTATAATGACTCAAGTTGAAGTAAAAGTATTCATACAAATAAGTACTTGTATAAGAGTAAAGATATAGATATATTAAAAAAACCGACTCAAGTATTGAGTAACTTCATTGGAATGAATTGTGTTCAAACAGGATATTAACAGGTAATAACATTGTAAAGTGCACATTGATTGAATTAATAAAGTGACATATTAAAAACCTTCACTGAATCCTGAAGACTTGGAAGCAGTCTGCATTGTGTGTGCGCACGTGCACTCAGTTTCCAAATCAAACTGAACTCTAACCTCAAAATGTTCACCTGATTAATGCAAGATAGGAAGATGCAGACATTCAAAAATACAAATAATATTACAATATATTAAACAAAACAATTCTATGCCATAGGATCTACATCGTTAGAACCAGGTGGTAAGATAAGCAGGTGAAGAGCACACATATATGCACGTGGTGTTGTTTCAGTGCCATATACAGAACAGGACAAAAGACCATATACATGTAATAAAAACGATCAATCCCTGCAGCAGTGGCTTAGATGCAGTCATTCAAAACAACGTATTCTACTAAATAGAGTAAATCTTTAAAATTTTAAATATGTAACAACTGAGTAGGTGTAAAAAGTATTCTGCAAAATACTCAGAAGTACAATTTATTGGAAAACTACTCAAGTACATGTAACGCGTACTACCCACATGCTCAGTTGAAACCAAACATCTGGATGTGCAACTGTCCTCTCCTGTAGGTCTAACATCTGTAATCCAGTCTGTGGAGACTGTGGAGGAGGCAGTGGGAGAAGATGCTCTCCAGCTGTCAGATCCTACAGTCTGAAAATGTGGTGCATGTCACATGGCAGAAACAGACGATGGATGGGAGGACCAATCTCGCCACTTCAACAATATTTTTGGCTCCACGGTGATCTCAGACTTCAGAGGCAAAGTGGAGGGGAAAGATGGTGGACTGCACAACAGCTCCATAGTGATCAAGAATGTGACGGAGGAGGATGAAGGCTGCTACCTCTGCCTCTTCATCACCAACCCTGCTGGAGCGCTCACTGGCAGAACCTGCATCAGGGTCTATGGTAAGAACCTGACTGAATAAACCTGTTGAACTCAACATTGGCTTTGTACTTTCTAGTATGAAATGGTAATAAGACTGTGACTTTACATTACATGGGTAGAATCAAGTAAAGAACACTAATGTAATTTTACAGTGTGACACATTTCTTTTCTTCCCAGAGCTGCATGAACCCGTTCTACACGTGAGAGAATCAAAGACAACTGACGAGTTCGTGGTTTCCTGCTCCGCCACAGGACGACCTGCTCCAACCGTAACTCTCAACATCACACAGCAAGACTTCGACTTCTCACAGAACAAAACTGTGTTGATCAACACAAACGGTACATTCACTGTTACTGCCACAGCCGTGTTGGCAGGTTTCCATGACGCTGGCACACGGGTTGGATGTGCCGTGCAGGTGCTCTCCCGTCGTAAAGAGGCGTTTGTGGCGATTCCTGACGTGAAAGTGACGCCTACCAATGGTGAGAAACACTTCTAAAGCCACACATTCATAGACTGTAGGGGAGGGGTAGAACGGTACATGTGTGAAGACCCTTCCTCATCATTTCAGTCTGCTGTGTGGAAACACTTCAGTTTCACAGAAACGAGTTCAGTGCAAACACAGCATCAAACCCTCTGCAAACAATGTGGACATGTACATTTTCTTGAATAAAGTACATATATTTAATAATGATAATCATACAATACAATAAAGGTGCAGTTTATGTACAGTTAATTTTCTACATGCTGCACTTTAATCGATATTTATTTGACTATTTTTGTTTGTTTATTTTGTTATTTTCCTTTTGTAAAAATTACTTAGGTAAGAAAGACACAGTTAACCAGGGTGGAATAAACAGAAATAAAAGATCAGTTAAATGTTTTCTGCTCCTTGTTTCTACCGTACTGAAAACGTAGCAGACTCTTCAGTAAGTTAACGTTCACAAGTCTCTCATTTGACCTGTTGACCGGTCGTTGAGTGTAAGATATGAACAATTCCTCCATTTTGTCTCACAGTCGTGACGTGGATTGTGGTAGTGACCTTCCTTTGCACTGCTTCAGTCTTCACTGTCCTGTTTACACGAAAACTAAGGAGCAGGTACGTCTTTCAACCAGAATCTGTTATAACCGTAAACTATTGAGACGCTTTGGTTTCACTTTTGGATTGCCATCATGTCGTCCATCTTTATATACGTCTATATCCTCTATGTTAGAGTCTATGAGCATTAATATTCAGCTTTAACTGTTCTTAAATCCTTCAGTCCGTCACACAGAGACATTGAGAAGACTGAGGTTCCTCAAACTGCAGACGCTGATACGTGAGTCACTCTTCATATACTGGTCTTCAAACTTTATTTAAACCTGCCTAACCTTCACCAGTGTGGATGATTTGTTTGTGCAATAGAAGCTGAGTAATGAAATATTGTGTTTTTATTTTTAGGGTCCAAGAAGCACAGCACACACCAAAGAAGAGTTTGGTCAGAAAACGGTCACCTCCTTCAGAATCCAAGGAGAGAAAAGAAACAGACCCTGAGTCGTCTTCAAAATCCAGAAGTCTTCCATTTGACCAGTAGGTGGACCTCAGGTCTCCACTGAAAGTCCCATGTTGTCTACTGTAGGCGGAGCTTTTTCATCCAGAGATATTTCAACTTCCTTTTTTATTTTCATTTTCCATCTGTTGCGTGTTAGAAGAGTCTTCATCCCTCTACTCGTTCATTTTGACCCCAGCGGGGATCCCCAGACTTTCTGCAGACTTTATACTAGGGGCAAAAAAATGTGGCTGCTTTCAGACGTGCGCTGAACTTCAAAAATCCTCCTTTTGTGGCAGCTAATTTTAAATTATAAAAACTAGTCATTCTTATTTTAAAGTGACATAATGTTAAACAGTGCCTTGTTGACTTACAGCAGTTTTATATACTGAGGGGAGAGGGATATTTAGACTGTTGTTCTGTGGGTGATGTTTTTCTACTTATTTTGTTTAATTTGATGTTTCCCCACTTTTGTGTTGTTTTCTGAAAAGAGTTTCTGTATTCTTTCTACATTCTAAAATAATAAATATCAGTTTTATAAGAACTTGTGATGTTTCAATTGATGTAAGACCCAGATAATGGAATAATGGTTTCTTGTTCATTTATTAATACATTTATTCCAAACAAGGCCAGTGGAGGTCACTGTTTCCTCAGGCTTCATGTCTGAGGGGGAGTTGAGGCGGTGTCAGGGACTCTTCAGCAGGACCACGAAAGTCCCTCAGTCGTTTAAAAGTAGGAGACATGGATTGTTCTGCTCCACTTTGACATAACCTGCAGCACAGGCAGCTTCTCCAGTCTCTCATCCAGTCCTCTGTCAGCGGGTGAGTTTCATTTCACAACAGGAAAGTTTACTTTCTTGCAAAGTTTTGAGTTTTCAGCCTCTTGTGTGTGAATTTAAACTTGATCCAGGAGTGTCAACGTTTTTATGATGACTACAATCTATGAGGGGAGGTTGTTTACATATGTATATGGCTGTTGTGCTGGAAATAACATTTAACTTTTCTTAAAAATATGTTTTGTTTCCTCATGAATTAATCTTCCTTTAAATTAACAAATATTTCACTGAACTGAACTGAACTTATTTAACCTAAATTAAATTGCCACATTATTTTGTGCATTATTATGATTATTTCCTATGGTAGATCTGACAAGAAGATTTACATGCACGAAATTGTTATTGAAAATGTGTAAAAATACGTTTTTGCCCTTCTGTTAAATGTGGGAAAGATCCTTTTTTTTGCTTTCATGCGTAGAAATCTCAATCTACATTTTGGCTTTTTGCTGTGGTGAAAACGTGGTTGTGCACATGTGGATTTCGAGCAGATGTTTAGCAGTGAAGCTCCCAGGTGATTGATGAATGGATCAGATTTCTTGCAGCCAGTGTAGCAGCCCTCTGTCTGACATCTGTGGTATTATAGTGGAAAAGCCTTTTTAAGTGCTGCCCAACAGGAGCAGGCTTCCACGATTGAAGCCAGATGCTTGGCGCTGTAAAAGACCAGAGTAACACCCAGAAACCCTGGACCTGGTCTGGACCTGGTCTTGTTGTGGTCTCGGTGGGTCCAGTCCCCTTCACAGTCTGGTTTTAGCGGTGTTGTTTTGCAGTAGCAACTTTCCTGATCTTTGTAGCCACAGGCTTCAGCTTGTGTTTGCTCTAATTACACCCACACACACTCACGCATGCTGTGATCCACCTAAATGACTAACATCCCGTCATCCCGTCTCCTGGCCGTTGTATTGGGTCTCAGGTACCTGTGTTGAAATCACTGGTTGTGTTGCAGTCTAGACTTCACAGCAGCAGCTTGTTTTGCTTCCGGATGATTATGGGTTTATTACACAGGCTGTGGATCAAACTCTTAAAATCTCCTGTGAGGCCCCAGGTAATGTTTCCTGAATCAGCAGCTGCCGTTGTTGATGCTTACACGTTGTATTTCCATGGCGACTAACTTTAGAATGAAAAAAGGACACACAAAATTTTTAAAAGGAAGATGAAAAATACAAAGTTTTCTTGAATTGAATCATATTTGAGAGACATTTTAAATCATTTTCCAGAGGATTCCTCAGTTTCGCTCCGTAAACACATCTGCTTTAGTGGATTTTTCAAATTAAACTTCCTTCACTGATCTGATATTGATGTCAAACGTTTATGTAGATTATCAGGTAGCAGTCTATTTCTGGCTGTACAGATTATATAGAATAATAGACAGATATCAGTATCAGATGCACGAATGCCCCCAAATAAACCTTTTACTTATTCATATTTTTGTGTTAAGAGTGTGATGTTGTGGTGCTGGTGTAATTCTCTGGCTTCATGTTTCCCCTTGCAGCAGACCCAACGAGATGCAGCGACAACCGTGGTGACCAGCAACCGCTCAACAAGTCCCAACACTTGGCAGCAGACGCATCTCGGCCTCTTGCATCACAGTTCCGCCGGTTTACCGTCCGCACGTGGCCTCGGGCTGTTTAATGTTGAGGTTTCACACTGATGTTTGAAGCTGTGGAAGCTCCCTGACAGGGTTCGAGTTCGCAGCTGCAGCCTGGATGTGAGATTCAGCCTCGGTGTGCGATGAGAGGACCGGCTCTCCCTCTGTGTCTGCTGCTCTGCCTCGTAGGAGCAGCTGTTCTCGGGACTCATGGTGCGTCCCTTTGGCGATTTGTCTCCAAAAAGTCTCAACAGGAAGATGGATGGATGGGAAAGAAAGAAAGAGGGATGGGTGGATAGAAAGGAATGGAAGGATAAGATGGATAGATATATAGATAGAGGAGATGGTTGGATTGATGGATAAGATGGTTGGATGGATAGATGATGGTTGGATGGATGGATAGAAGGATAGGATAAGATGGTTGGATGGATGGTTGGATGGATAAGATGGTTGGATTGATTCCTCATGTTCCTCAGGTGATGTCACAGCCCCCTCCAGCCTGACCGCAGAGGCCGGCCGCCCCCTCCTGCTCGGCTGCAACATCACCACGGCGACCGGCAACACCGTCCTGCAGGTCCGATGGCTCAACGGGCACGGAAAGATCCTCCTGGCCTACCAGCCACTTGTGCCAGTGCGCATCAGCCACCAGGATTCCAGCGTGCAGCTCACCGGGCACCCCGACGGCGCCAGCTACATCACCATCACGAGGGTGAGACCCGATGACGAGGGCTGCTACCGCTGCATCTTTGACACTTACCCCAAGGTCTCGCAAGAGGGCCGGACGTGCGTCACAGTCACTGGTGAGTTTGAGAGGCCTTAGAGTGTATATTCTGTGCAACTGGCCACAGAACGTGATTCAGGCTTTAGTTCAGATGCGTATTTGAAGATGATAAATAGGTTTCTATCCTGGTATTTTTAGTAAATGATCTTATCTGCAAGGCCGCAGTTCTCAAATGACACTTGAACTTTTGTTCTTCTTATCCATGAAGACACATCCTTTTGGAAATCTGTTTGTTTGTAGAAGTCACATGACCTTTGTGCAGCTCACAGAAGTTCACATGGAGGATTTGATTTGCTCAGAAGCTCCCACAATGCTTTGAGTCACATATGGTCTGAGTTCTTGGATCAGCAGGGGAGAAAGACCCCCCACCCTGCTGACCTCCCTGTTGTTACCATTAATTATGCACACTCACATTTTTATTGCTCCCTGGCTCCTTCTTGTTAAAACCCTGTCAGGATTTCATACGCCTGCATTTCCTCTGCCCCAGGTAAAGTGCGGCTGGTGGGCAACCAGACGGCCACAAGCGGAACCGCCGTCATCCTCTCCTGCCGGTACAGCCTCCCCGAGAGGGTGCACCAGGTTCTGTGGAGGAAGACGGCCGAGCAGGGCGACACCACCGCCGTGGCTGCCTACAGCAAGAACCACCACAGCGTTGAGGAGCAGTTCAAGGGTCGGGTCAGCCTGAGCCGAACTCTGGACGACACCCGGCTGACCATCCAGCCGGTCAGGACGGAGGACGAGGCCTGCTACACCTGCGAGTTCAACACGTTCCCGGATGGCAGTAGAAGCGCCACGGCCTGCCTCTCTGTTTATGGTGAGTGTGGTGACGGGGGAGTGTAACTGTTGTGAGTTGCAATAATTATTTTGGCATCAAAGGGTAAATATAGAGATTAGGAGAAAATGTGTAATTGTCCACAAATGTAAAGGTTTGGTGTAGTTGTGGGGTCATCATTAAAAGCTCATTAAAGAGTTGACATCTCCATCTGCATCCTCTACGTGTATGGCTCCGATCTTTCACCCTGAGATGTTTGATTGATCAATGGGCCATTGATTTTGAATAAGCTATTCCTGAATTCCCAATGTTTAAGGCTCAGTTGTATTTATTACACATCAGTATCCTGTTGGCTGTGTGTGCACGCGTGCACGTGCATCCCAGATATAGCTCAGGAAAGGGAAGTGTGTGTATAAACAAACCACAAGCCGCCCTGAGGTGAGAGTTGCTGCAGCTGGCCTTTAAACTACTGTGCTGACCTGCTATGGCGACGGCGCTCCGCGTCCCCCTCGTCAAACACTTCCCCCGCGTCCTCTCTTGCCTCTCGCCGTGCCAGAGAGACGAGAGGTGTGACTTCAGGAGCTAACGTTCCAGAAGTGTGTGTAGTTGTTGAACTTTCTCTATATGTGTGGTTGGTGTGATAGTGTCGACGGAGGGAGGGGAGTCACTGAGGGGAATGGGGTGATTAATTTGGGTGTAAGCCCAGGGGATGAGTGGCTCACTGTTTCCCTAGACACAATGCCTCTGTGTGTGTGTGTGTGTGTGTGTGTGTGTGTGTGTGTGTGTGTGTGTGTGTGTGTGTGTGTCTGTGTGTCTGTGTCTGTGTGTGTGTGTGTGTGTCTCTGTGTGTGTCTGTGTGTCCTTTCTCTGCTGGACAAGCTTTGCATTTGTCTAAACTGAGGCAGCCAAAGATCCAGGCACACAGACACACAGTCGGTAAAAGCTGCTCCGCCGCTGTCCTGTCTGGGTTTTGTTTCCAGGACGACTTGTGCCATTGTGTCCTCGGGGCAGAGAGATTGACAGGCTCTGTCTCTCCATCACCATCACGACAGCAGAGGAACAAATCTCTCTCTGTCGTCTGTTTCTGAGTTTGTCAATCAAAGCGCCTCGTTTCACTTCAATATCATATAAACGTCGTCAAATATAAATTCTTTTCCTCTCCAGTTTTACCCAAACCAGAGGTGACCAAGGTGACCTCGTCATCAGGGGTCACCGAGGCCAACTGCACCGCCCAGTCCCGCCCACCAGCAGATATTAAGTGGGACATCGGAGGGGACAACCGGACAATTGGACCGCCCGTTTTGTCCATCTTCGACCAGGGTGACGGCACGACGATAGTGACGAGCACGCTTCTCTTCCAGTCAGGGCTGCTCAGTGAGCGCTCCGTCGAGTGCATCGTGCAACACCCGGGTCTGGAGAAGCCCCTGATGGTGCCTCTCACCACAAAGGGTGAGGAAGTTATCACCATTTTTATCCTTTTATCTTAGATATTCATTAGCCACACTAATAAAGGGTTTGGGTTTTTTCCCACTGCAAGAGTGCCTTGAGAAAAAGGGCCAAACCAAATTCCCCTTAATCCAATCTGCTCCAAACGTTAACGGGTTCTTCCTTCCACCAGGTTTCAGTAAAATTGGTTCTGTGGTTTTTGCATATTTTTCTGCCAACAGACAGAAAGACAAGGTAGAAAACACAATTCCTAGTGTTTTGGTTTAAAATCTAAATATGTATCATCGACATGTCTAGCCTAAACATTTTTTAACGTTTAGTTATTACACAAGAAAAAGACCAGCCACATATAATACAACGTTACCAAAATACTTCTACTACGGCTCGGCCTAAACACAGCCTTTGTTTTCTCCATGTGCATATTTGCAGCTATTTTCGTTGTGGGGTAATTATGGCTGCTTTGATGGGCTCCTGACTCCTGTAATGTCGCAGCGTACGGGAAGGATTATTTTTTGAGAGAAATGTTATTCTTCGACCATGTTTAGCCCAGATGTCATACATGTTCTCTCGAGCCTGATCGTGTGTGTTTGTGCGCTGCAGTGAGTCCAGTCGTGGTGATCCTCCTCTCGGTGTGCGGCGTGGCGGCCGTCCTCCTCTGTCTGTGTGTGTGTCTCTGCAAGTGCCTAATCTGCACAGACGGTGAGTACAAACACATCGACTCCACCACGGCACATTCACTTCTCTCAAACAACATGGATTTTCTGTCCCTGGCCACATTTGTTAACATGTTACAACCCCAAAAAAACAAGGTCATGCCTCTCTGGTGGTTTTCCAGAGGTATTTGTGCAGGGAGATGGTTACAAAAGAGAGAATCGGAGCAACTCCTGTTATGATGTACGTGGAGGCGGATTTCCCACTTTTGGAATGGAGTAAAAACATGGAGTATATTTTGAGATTACAATCTTTTCTTCACTACAGGGAGACAAAACATTCCCCTGATATTAAGTGTTTTTTTTATTGCAGCCTGTTGTGGAGGCCAAGTTTTAAGTGCCTCTTGTCATCGCAGTGATTATGATGAAGTGTTTTCTCATGGCTTCATGAACAGAAAGCATCCTGGGACTTTTAAACATGTTTCCTGCTCAAAGTTGCTGCTAATATTCATATTTTTAGATTAACAATGGTTCACGTGACAGAGGAAATAGCTCACACAGAATTATCCGTCAATGCTGCAGTTCCCTTCGTCTCTACGGAGCTTTTCAGCTCATTGTTTTACGACCTTCAACTTTACTGTGTTCTCGTCAGTCTCGGTCTCAATGGGAAAGGAGTCTATCGCGTTTTAAAAAACCTTCGGACAGCTGCAAATTTTGGTGTGAAAGAGTTAAAAGTTAGCAACTGGGTGGTGAACAAAGTTGAGCATTTAGGAGCCAGATGCTTTCCAGTAAAAGATTTTAGAATATTGCTACATACTGTGGCTTTAATGAAAGAAATATATTATTTGACGATGCCGATTAGAATTCCCTGAAAGAATAACAATCGTATGAGAAAACCAATAATGTGAAGATGCTTAAAGTGAGAGCGAACAAATCCCACGATGTGAAATGCCTCACAGTCGTCACACACTGATAAGGTCAAGTCGCAGCCACTCTCCACACAGAGGTGGCTGCTCACTCATGTGTCATCAGAGCTCCCCTGACGCCTTTCCTCGCAATCTTTTCTGGGTGTCACGGAAACAGTGATGGCTGCCAGTGGTGTAACGTGGCGCGTGGACCACTGCCCACTTCCCCCTTATCATAAATTTTCCAGTCCACCGATGAGAAGCAGGGAAAAACCAAAGTTATCGGGGCGGCAACGGAAGGTTTGGCCGAGCCCTCTGCCAACGCTGCGGCCGTAAAGGAAGAAAAACAAAAGTGGGCGCTGATGTGTCAAGGTTAGGACGGTCCCATGGATACTCTCGATTCGGCAACGTAGAATTAAGCCTTCATTTGTAGGAACTGTTGTCCCATTGAGTAACGTTTATATTATATATTTCAGACCTCTAGGACCTTTTTCCTTTAAAGACTGTCTAAAAAATGCCTAATCAAACGCCTAATGAGTTTCCTTTTTCCCTTCGGCTCCGCCCTTGTTTTCTTGAGCGATAAGAAAGCCACGGTCACATACTCACATTTTCCCGATGCCATCCCTCGTCCCTGCTTTCCTGATCGCGTCAAAGCTCCAAAAACAGCGTTCTCCCACATGGGCTGCACACAACAAAGGCCTCAATCATGCAGTTCGGCGTGCTTGTGTTTTTTCCCCCCGCACATCTCTTACTCATGAGACTGTCGGGGCAGTCTTGACAATCTCAAACACCAGTTTTGCACGTGATTGATGGTGTTGTGTCGGACCAGAGCTTGCTCAAGTATCTGTGGTCAGAGAAGACAGACGCATCGCTGCGAAAATAGATTTTTTTGTTTTCCCTCTCTCAGGAAATAAGGCTCCTTTCCTCGTCGTCTTTGCTCAAGCTCTTTCAGTTTCCATCTCGCCGAGTCCTGAGCTGAATAACAAGTGGTTGTGCTGATTGTCTCGAGTTAGCGGCCGGAAGAAAAGACCTTCTCTCTCGGCCTAATCCTCCGCACTGTGGAGGGAGGCGGACCTATTACGGGCCTGTGAGGTGGGAGCAGTGACGAGGAGGAACCAGGGTTCAAAGTTGAATGCAACCTCCACACACACACACACACACTTGACTGTAAAGACACACAAGTACTTCCCATATTTCCACAAAGACTACTGTGATGTGATTCAGATTGAGGGAAAGAGAGATGCAGCTGTGATGCATCCTTTGGGTTATTTGACCTCATTCATTCGGTCATTTCGTTTAAAGGAATAATATGCAACAATTTTTTATTAAAATGTCCATACTGGCATTATCCTTAACATTTCCAATAATGTTCCAACACAGAGAAATCCCCAATTGTATTCAAGATGACAGGACGTTTCATTTTTCCCTTTTATTTGCTTCACCCGTGGCTTTTTACTCACATATCCTGAAATGTATTTAATATTGGTTCTTAATTAAATAGATGAAAAAACAACTGTTACACATTAAAAATCTTCAAGTGTGTGTGTGTGTGTGTGTGTGTGTGTGTGTGTGTGTGTGATCAGATACTTTAAGATGTAATTGTGTGTGTTCTTGTAAAACGCTGTTGCTCAGACTAAGAAGCAGATTGTGAAAATACATTTTAAAGGCTTCTACGTTTTATCACTGGATTTATCAGAGTATTTATTCCCTCAAGCAAAAGACCTCAGCACCTTCTCCCTGAATGAGTGTTAAAGCTGAAATCCTCAAGTTTGGAGTAAGAAAGTAAAACCAAAGCATGTCTCAGACGTTCAGCTCCAGAGAAGCCCACAAAAGTTGTGATGTCTGTGGCCAGAAGTAAAACCGGTAGCCACCCACAAAATAGCTTTCGTGGCTTTCCTCCGAACCGGTGGGGGCGTAATTCAGCCTCTGCCTGCCTCACTCATAGTTTGGGAAGTAGCGCCCAAAGGCCTGAGGTTCTTCCAGTAAAATACCACCGGAGTATTTGTGTCTGCGTTTCTATGATCTTTGGCGTGGCCGGATGGAGATGTCCAGACTGCAAGGTGCTGCGTTGGCACAGCTATAGGGGCTGGGGTGGGGTGGGGTGGGGGTGGGGGGCTGACCACAAATAAGAACCTTTTATTCATGAAAGCAAATGGTTCCCATGGCACCTTTCAACCCGTAGTACCACAGGAAGTGCTGAGGGAGGCAAAGCATCCGGTCTGGCACACAAACACGGTGGGTAGAGATTAGAGGAAGGAAAACAGAGCAGAAGGTGACACCTGCTGGTCACTACACTGTAAATATCCAGGCTCTGCTCACAGGTCTCTCCTGCTCTAATTGGCTTGTAGGCTGCATGTGTCCATTCAGCAATAACTCTGCAGACCACCTCTGAATAACTCACATTGCTGCCATATGTCCATGGAGGTGTGACAGGCACTTAATCCTAGCCGCTGAATTCCTGCTTTACTATCGTGTACATGTGGTCTTTTTCAGATCTGAGCAGGGCGTCGTGGGTTCCTGTGTCTTTAAACTATTCAAAGAAATCCACCTTTGTTCCCTTGTATAAAAGTTTGATTGATGGACGTATCCTAGAAGACACACATGTAACTGCTCAAGAGAAGAATTGATTTCCTACATTTACCAAAACAGGATTAGATGCTTTCATCACCTAATGAGCGATTTACCAAAGGTGCTCGTTCTTTTACCGATGAAATCTCAGCGATGAAGGCATTCCAGACTGAACAGTTTCCGGTGGCTCCTGGGACAAAACCTGCCCGGCTGACCAACTAATTGCCCCCCCCCTCTTTCTGTCCAGACTGATTTGGACCGCTGCTTTGATGAGGGTCCAGCAGAGCTCTGAGTCTGACCTATCTGCTCAGCACCGTGCCGTCCGGCTCAGCGCGCACAGGACGGGAGCAAAGCTTTCCACGGAGCCGGGGCCAACACTGCTGACTCACTGCTAGACACAAAGTAAACAGAACTAAAACCACCTTATTTAACACTAGATTTTACACTTACAGCCTTAATTGTCGACGTAATCACTGTGATCAGAGAAGAGTTAGTCGATGTGTCTTGTGCCATCACGTTGGGGTCAGATCAATTCTCCTGTGTTGAATAGTTATATATTTTTTTACATATAGGTTGTGTATATATAGCTTTTTGATTTGCTTCTGCTCTTAGTTTGAAGTATTCTGACTGAAATATGGATATATTCTAAATACTCTGTGGGACCGTTGATGTTTTTTTCCTACCACAGCTGCCTCATATCTCCTTCAATATAAAAGTTTATTAAACTGTAAAAGACTTCAGCACATTAAGATATAAGCAAGTAACTGATTTTAATATTTTTCAGTACAGGTCGACCTGTTTAAATAGTCAAGTCTATTTATATAGCAAGTTTAAAAACAACGACAGTGCTGAACAGCCTTAAAATACAAAATAAAATAATAATATAAAAACAGAGAATAAATAGAAACTGCATTAAAACATTAAACATCTTGCGAGTTACAGGAAGTAAAAAAGTGGAGCTGCGGCTAAAATCTGTGTGTGTGTGTGTGTGTGTGTGTGTGTGTGTGTGTGTGTGTGTGTGTGTGTGTGTGTGTGTGTGTGTGTGTGTGTGTGTGTGTGTGTGTGTGTGTGTGTGTGTGTGTGTGTGTGAGAGAGTGTGTGTGAGACTAACTAACTGTGCGGACGAGCTGTGAATCACTGTTTGCACGTGTGTGAGAAAGTAACAGATGGCGTGTGTGTGTTTTAAAAGTGTGTGCATTTTTCTTTGCATCATTGTACAGTATTTCATGACTGAGTCAAACCATACACTGAAAAGATATGACTACAGATACGTTTTTTTCAAATTAAAGTCAACAATTGTGTTGATGTAACTCTGCTGAACGAACTTGATGAATTGGTTAGTTACCAATTGATGTCGTTTTTTTAAGTTGTTCCAACCATTTGGTTGGTCCAAATCTATTTTCCTGTGTAAGAAGAACTAGTTTTGGTTTTGCAGGAAATGTTAATGTACAGGGACTTTGTGGAAACTCGTATTCATCAGAAAAGAAATATTATTTTCTAATAATTAAACACAGCTATTGGTTGTTTACATATGATCTACTTTCACACTGAAGTCAATGATCTGTATAGTTTATTATAAGGGTTAAATCTGATAAATACCTATAGTGTTGTTACAAATATACTAAAGCTGCTGTAAATATGATTTTCTTCCCACATTTCCTCTCTGTTTTATATTTCTGTCTTTTTTGTTGTTCTTGTTTTTTTAGCAGTATTCACTTTTTCTGTACCTGTAAGAATTGATTAAAGAGCAGATTAGCATGATTTGGAACAAATAAAAACGAAAAACTGAGACTTTATCCGCTTCTGTTTTTGCTGCTTATTGTTTTTCATCATCTGTGTTTGTGAGATTAGATCACAATAATGAGATAGTAAATTATTACATCATGGTGACTTACAGGACTTCTTAAAACAAAGTGGCAGAACCGAGCTTCCATAATTATATCAGATGTTTCTCGTAAACCTCACGACTAAACTCTAGGTGAAGGTGTGTATTGAGGCTGTGGGTGGTGAAGAATTACCTCACCAGAAAATAACACAACAGGAAACTCATTTCCTCCGCAGCCCACGCAAGTGACTTTACTCTCAGACCCTACGAGGGGCTTCAGTTTCCTCGTGTCATTTTTGTGATGATCTACCTTGAAATAACCTTGAATTAACCTGCAAGTGCGATTTTAGCTATTGCTTCACAAAGATGGATAAAGTGTTTTTAATGATCCTGACAATTATTTAAAATCACAATTTGACGCCACTATTTCAACTCAACTCAGAGGTTTAAAGTAATCACAGTATTTTCAACATCTCTTTCCAAGTGTTAGAATGAGAACTGTGACCTCATTCTTTTTATTTCTTTCTTAGAAACTGATCAATTTTCTTCTTCTTTCCCCTCAAATGTCTTTAATCGTGTTTTGGAAAAGAGGTCTTCAGTCTGACATGGACAATTCTGAAGTTCCTCCAAACGCCTCTCGTGTACATTTTTGTTTGCTTTGTTTGCACAGACCTCACAAAGGCAGGAAAAGGGCCCGTCGTTGCTCTGCTTTGGCATCTGACTGATTTATTTTGATTCTCATCTTCTTAAAGCAAATAATTTCCCCATTAATAATAAAACAGAAGCTTATCTGAAGGAAACTCGGTGCCAACATTGAATTAACGAACAATAAAATCAGTCATGTTTATCGAGTCACCCCACAAGGAATTTATTTATTCACCTTTTTAAGATTTTAAAGGTTTCACTCTGAAAAACAGTTGAATCACCAAGATACGGTATCATCTGACCTGTTGAAAGTTCAGGATGCTGACCTGTTTTTTCAACACTAGATGGCAACCTTGTGTGATTAGCTTTTAAGTGAGTTTTTCCACTTGTCCAATTCGGCCTTAGTTCCAATATTTGTTCAATATTACAAAATACAAATGTGTTATTAACTGTCGCCCCCCTGCTCGAAAATAAAAGTTTTTGAGCTTCCTTGATAATAGCTCTAAAGGGGCAATGTGTCTCTACCTGCATGTCTCACATTGTGGTTGGTGGGCGATGCGTGCATGTCTGGTTTGTGTTTTAAACATGTGTGTTTGTGTGGCTGTGTGTGCCAGATTGTGCAAGCATTGCAGCTTTTAGCACTTTTACAACCACAGAGGTATCACATCCCACAGGCCACACTGCTTCACAGACTTCACTCAGCCACTTACACATGTTGTAGCTCACTTGTAGTCTTTTACACAGTCCTCGATCAAAGATATATAAATAAATCACAGAGGTCAATGTGTTTTTTTTTGCAGCAGAATCAAAGTAAAGGGCTCAAGTATCATCATCATCATCATCGTCGTTCCTGCCTGACTCCTGCATCACAAACGTCATTAATTAAAACATACGTTCCAATATCTTTTAAAACAAGACATGTAATGATTTCTATGTAGCTGACGGAGTTGTTTTTTTGAGGTGGTTCCTGGTTTTAAAGGTGCCGAGGGTTTCGGTCTCAACTGAAAGGTGTCGTTTCCTGGATTCAAGGTGGAAGGGGGATGATCTTGTGACGTCTTCCTTTCCACCTGTGTCTCTGCTCCAAACTCCTCTAGGTAAAAGGTAACGTCATTTTTACCACCTCATCAATGTTTTTGTCATATTAAGCATGTGTGTGTTGTATATTTGTTGATACCCGTCAACTTGCCGTGTAAACATTAAAGATGATATTTTAAATCAATAATTGCTACATTAATAGATTTTGTTGTTGCCATTTGCTTATTAAATTATATAAAGTTGGGACAATTTTTTGCGAAACACAATTTCTTTAACAGCTGGGTGATGTCTGAGCTCGAGTCTGATTATATTTTCTAATTTTACATCTTCAACTGTAAAGTAACCTCCATCCCTTCCCCTCATCGGTTTGTACATGTGTTTACGTGACATGTGGTTTTATTTCTGCTTCCTGTTCGTCAGTCGACCGGCTGTCTGGTCCCGAACGCACCAAACACCGTGTCCAGAGAAGAAAAGCTGCAGCTCATCATCCACAGAGAAGAACAGAGGTGCAAACACACACACACACACAAGCAATCACCTTTAAAAGAGGTGTTGGTACCTGATGTGTGCACGTAAATTACCTTCCTGAAGAAGAAAGGAAACTATGAACCAGTAAACGTGTTGCATGAAAACACACACACACACACACACACACACACACACACACACACACACACACACACACACACACACACACACACATCAAACAAATCAAACAATAGCACTTTCTCGTGTGATCAATTTCACACTTTGATTTACAAGAATCCAAGGGCAAGAAAGTGTCAGATTCACCATCATTCATGACAGTGACCAGGCCTTTATGAAGAAGTTTAAAGGAACACAATACAAAGTACAATCATGCCAAAGCCTATTGACTTATTTGACATATCAGAAAGAATGTGACATATCAGCGCTAAGCTCCAGTCTTTGATAAATTCATAATGTGTGTTGCGGTTCATTTTGATCGTCAAGTAACCGTCAGGATCATCACCTGCAAACGGAAAATGATAAAATATAATAACAGATCACAGAAGAAGTTGCATAGGTTTTTTACACTGTGGTCGCTTTGTGCTGTAAAAACAAAAAAAGGTGCAGTTGTATTTTAGCTGGACTTTTAAAAAGGGAGGAAGGAAATGCTGTTTTACTGTTTATGCACACACACACACACACACACACACACACACACACACCTTTTTCAACCTTGATAGATGTGAAACTTTACGGGGACTTTTGAGTAAAACTTCCTGCTTCCTTTGAACAGTTTCAAAGAAAACTTCACATCAAACAGTCGTGGAAACACATTATGTTATATGATTGCACAAAAACTTTTTTATTATTATTATTACTCTTATTTTGAAGGTACAGACAAAGCTCATGTTTACATTCATACAGTCGACTTGATACAGGATGAAAACTCATGGAAGCATAACTGTTATCAGGTGTGGTGTCACTCCGAAGAGTCATTTCAAGGCGTGAAGGTGAAGTCACAGTTTTTTAACAAACATCGCAAAGCAGGATCGCAAACAAAACCACACTAGTTGTAGACAGTTCGCAAACAGTGTGTAACAATCCATTTAGTTTGGCAGAACACGCTTTAGCTCTACAGACTCTTCTCATCGTGTCTGTGACATTCAGCTTTCGGCCACCGGCTCCGATTGAAGATTTTTAGAAAATGTAGTTTATTTTTTATGAAATGTAAATATCTCAGAAAAGTGGCCATTGTAGGTTCTGGGCAAAAGTAAGAGTGAATTTACTTCATATGGAGGTTTGAGTCACAGGTTCGGTTCTTACTCGACCAGTTGCCGTGTGTCTTCTCCGTTCTCTTTCCTGTCAATAAAGGGAAAAATGCAACAAAAGGGAATAATAATAATTCCCACTCTAAAATGTATAATTTCTTTTCTCCACAATCGTTAAGTGACCCCCCAGTGAATCACTGATGTAGAACATCACTAATCATCAAACTTACATCTGTAAAATGCTCCCTGGGAATTTCCACAACCTCTATTTTCAAGTTCTTCTAACTTTGAGCAATACTGAGATGTGAGATGCGGTCGGCAGGAAGAGAAACAACCAGGTGCACTCGTTGACATTTCCCTCAGTTTTGCTCTTGTGTCGTTCGCATTAGTACATGATGAACAAACAACGTTCCCAGAATAACTCTGACAAACTTCATCTTGAGCAGAGAGAAGACCTGTGCACGTGTAGAGGAGGATACACAACATCCTGGACATGGAACAACATCCTTGTGTCCTTGCTGTACGAGGGGCCGTTGTAGCTCCTCTGCCATTTACCAGTTTGAAACGTTCTGCTAACTTCTGCCAAATTCACTGGACTGACATTACCCCACATCACCTGTGGTTGTTGCGTGTTTACGCCACTCGAATAGCTGCGTATTCCGAACAGTCCTCCGACCTCCGGGGCCGAGCGGCGGCCCCTGGTGGCAGCTGATGGTTGAGTGCCGCGTACACGACTCCGCTCCCGTCCTCCACCGCGTTCCTCTTTCTCTTGCTGCCTCCCTTCACCTTGCTGTAAACCTGATCTCTTGGTGACGTCAACTCGTCGGGTCGCGGGTCTTTCGGTGCAGATAAACGAGATGGCGGGGCAGAGGGGCTCGCTCTCGGCCCGGGCGGGGGGCCGCCACGTGTGAGGGGCCTCTCGACCATATGGATTGTCGCGTACTGCACACATCCAAGAGAGAATATCACATTGCATAGTAGGAAGGACTTAAAATGGGATGAGGTGGATTTAAGTTTGAAATGTACTCGTCTTACCTGACATTCACTTTGTGTCCCTTTCTTTGATTTCCCTGCAAGAGTTTGACAAATTGATTATTGTTTTCCGACTCATTGATTTGTATTGCATGGTGCCATTATTGATTTTCTTTTAAAAACAGTTCACCTTTGCACCATCGCATTGATACGACAGTTATAACGATCGCTACGGTGACGAATCCCACGATCCCAGCAGCAGAGGACATGTACATCCACATAGGTTTTAGGGCCTCTGGGTTCGAAGTTTTGGGAACTGTAAGGAATAGGAAGGAATTCGTATCAACTACAGTGTTTCAGTGTTTGAACCGTTTCATGATTCAGATAAAGTGAAGGCTTACTTGTGTTATTCTTCCTTGTATGTTCACCACCACCTACAAAACAACACAGCGCTATTGTTTTTATTATTATATGAATTTAATATCAGATATATTTTACATTCTGGGTCCAAACACAGTGCTGCTCTTGTACTTTTATTATACAATAGCGGTTATTAGAAAAATAAGCTTCACAATATGTATAACTGTCTATGTATGTGTATATATTTATTTATTTCAATATCTCCATATACAAAATGCACAAACACGATACTCAAGTACTTTTCTCTCCAAATAGCATGTCCATCTGCAGTGAAAGATCTATATTATGTACCTTGATTTAATTTTATGTGGCTGTATCAAGTGAATTTCCCCGGCGTGGGATCAATAAAGTTTATCTTATCTTATTGTATTCTTATCTTTTTGTGTCGCATTGTGTCCTAACTTATCTTTCCTTCTTTTTATCTTATCTTATCTTAATGTGAGCACAGGTTTCTTAAGTCACACTCACCATGGACAGAGACGTTGATGGCGTGACTCACATCATTTCCCACTCGACACTGATACAGACCTGAGTCGTTGCTGAGTATTTTTTGGAAAATCAAAAACGATGCCCCCTCTGAATGGTTAAACTCTTTCCACTCTGTTCTAATGTGACTGCTACGTCCGACACTGATATGTTTATAAGTTTCATTCAGCAGCTTGAACCAGGTCACTGTTGGTACTGATTTATTGCAGAAATCTACTGTGCAGTTAATGACAAGTTCTTGTCCAAGTGAGGTCTCGTAGGCCGTGTTGCGGCGTACTTTGATCATTGGGGTACAGCCCGAGTCTTCACCTGCAGAAGAAAAATGACAATACGAGCAGATTACAAATATATAAAATGATAGATTCTTATAGAACACGTTTTATAACGAAGGGTCAATGACAGTTGCTATGTTTGTTATATCCCTTGACAATGACCTTTGAATTTGTGAAGAAAATTAGCTGAGGTTGAAGGAACTGAAAGTGAAGTCCACGTTTCATGAGGAACTTTAAAACCACATAGATCACTTTTACCCATAGACTGTGAGTTATCCACATCATAGCAATTTTATTTTATTTTATTTTATGCAGGTCTATTGTGTCAATGTCCTATATGAATAAACATATGTAAAGATAAGTAGCAGAAGGTTCTCTACCTGTGAGGACTCAGCGGATCAAATGTGTAGATGCATGTTTTTTAACATGATTATTACTGACATTTTTATTATAAATCAAATGATATAATTAGAAATATCACTTGCCCACAGTGAGTCATCATCAAATAATACACATCCTGCCCACAGACCACGATAAGAACCTTTATGCCCATAGACTGTGTATAAATACATGAATAAAACTAAATTAATTCACATAGTCATTAGTGTTTTTAAAAGATGAAAATCATGCAGGTAGTTCTTATTGCAAGAGGACGAATTAAAACTCAAAACTATTACCTCCCTTGTAATCAACACTTTGAACATGAGTTCCATTTGAAAATAACATTATGTGTCTTGCTTTTGGAAATTTGTTCTTTTCTTAAAGTTGGAGAGAAAATCTCTAATTGTTTCCATCAAGCGCCCACACATGAAAAACAACCTCCTGTTGAGACCGAAAATGAAGTTTTTTATGCAACTGAAACTGTTTTTTTTGGATTTTTACATTTCTCAGTTCAACATACGTTCGTTTTAGATTTCCCCTATTTAAAACAAAAAGTTGTGCCTTTGACGCTTGAGGCAGAATCACGCTCCAAATGTTATCGTGAACAAATCTACTCTGATTACTGATATCAGCTAGGACTTTTACTCGAGAGAGATGGAGTTTGACAAATAGATAAAAACTTAGTTTTTCCAAAATCTGAATCCAGTGTGGACTTGAACGCGGCACTTCTAAATTCACGACCCTCAGAGAAATCTGGCCTCCGACCCTTTTGGAAAGGCTTCGGATTACAAAGCTCTCCAGACAGAATAAAACAAGCTGACTGTTTATATTCGAGAAGGAAGGAAAAGCAGCGCCACAGAAATCCTGAGACAGCACGACACACACAAAAAATCACTTACTGTCAGCGTTTAAGGTGAGAACCAGCGCTGCCCAGAGGGACACATGCAGGACGGTGATCCAGGGGTGAGGCCTCATGATGGGAACTCTGGTGAAGCCTCCTGTCAGCTTCCAAATAAGCTCCTCCAAGTGCATCATAATAGAGAACTACATGCTATAACTGCAAATGCTGCTTCCTCTTTCTCTCTTGCGTCTTGCCCCTTGAAATGAGGGGCGGTGAAAGCACTGGAGGTGAGTCAAGGTCAGTGGGTGGTCTTGGTTCTGCAAATGATGCAGGTCCAACACGGTTCCCACGGATTCAGGCGCACTCTCCCTTTCACTCCCTTTCTCATTTCTGACTATTGTTTCAGTCCTCGCACCTTTACGTCTTCATCATTGTCGGAAGCGTTTTCAAGCTGACTCCCCCCCCTCTCCCTTCCTCTTACCTCCGTCATGTGCATCTGCAAATGTGCCCGGCCCTGTGCACGGCTGTGTGGTTACAGCAGAGGATGTACAGTGCACTGAGGAGGAGAGGGGGGATACTGTGGCCTCTTGAGCTTTGATACCTACTCTGTTGATGTTTGTGTGTGAGTGAGTGTATTTGTGTGTGTGGTTACTGCCTGTGGACTGCTTATCAACCAATGAATCTTTCAGGTTTCAAAGACCACTCCACCAATTTGTCCCATTAACCCATATGATTTGTTACTATTGTGTTTAACTTCTGAAAAAAGGTTTGTGAATCTAAAATTGAATTCTAATGAGGTCAGGGTTGAATAGATGAAAACACATGTGACAAAAAGTCAGGGCATCTGAACCTCTGCTGCTTTCACTATTTTCTTGAACTAAAGAAATAAATACAGACACGGTGAAGCACTGACATCTGGGTAAACACTTGAATAACAGCACTGCATTCAAAATTGTTGAAAAATAAAAGCACATCAGCATCCGTCCACTGCAGTGTCCAACCTAAAACATTCATCCCAACTCCTTATGTGCAATATTTATTAATTGTACTACGTGTGAAATATCTATTTATTCTATTAGTGTTGCAATACTACTCCCTTCATATGCAATATTATTTTATTCTGTAAATTAATTGGCATCTGCAGGCTTGCTTCAACAAAAATATCTGGAATCTTGAATATCGTGTACATTACAGGGGGGATGAAAATAAGTAAAACTAACCCTAACATTTTATATTCTATTATTTATATTATCTTAATCATTAATCATTAATCATTATACATGTTGATGTGGAAAGATAAATAAATGTATAAATCATTTGATACAACTTTCTATATAGGAAACGTTTCCTGAACAACAGCGCACACGTGTGGCGCTCAGGGGAAGTGCAATCCGAAAGCGCATGCCAAACTCTGTTTACGTCATGACGTACATCACTACGTCCGCGACGAGCCGAAAATGGCGGAGTACCTGGCGTCCATTTTCGGCACAGAGAAAGACAAGTAAGTTTTATTGAGCATTTCACGCAACAGTCTCCTTCGCGGTGAGTTTACCGTGACGTGTGTCAGCAGCGGCTCCTTCCGGTTCACTCACAGGCTCCGGTTGTTACCGCAGCGCCGCTGAAACGCCTCACACAAGCTAACATTAGCAACAGGAAGCTAACGCCGAGCTAATGCTTTGAATGAAACTCATGAACACACCTTAGCTCACTTGCAGCCACTGGGTGCTGCTGGTTTCCAGACAGATGTTTAACAACACAAACTCCTCACTGTGTTTTTGGCGAACACGTGAATACGAGGAGCATACGAGCTTTTTAGAAACACAGGGAGCGAGAGGCTTGGTTAATACATGATGTTGTTAGCATAGCTGCTGCTGCTGCTTCTCTCAGGCAGCTGGAAGCTTCCTGCTCGTTTCAGAGGGTGAAACTTTCCCCAAGTTACTAAACCAGCCACGTGTGTGTGGTCCTTGTGCTCCTGTAACAACAGTGCGGTGGATAGTTTGAAGTGTGGGTGTGTGGTGGGCTCACATGCTGCCCTGTTGCCCCTGAACCCTGAGCTACAGAGGTTTAAAGGCTCAGTGTGTCACATTGAAGGGATCTGTAGGCAGAAATGTATTATCAAATAATACAAGGGATGTTTTCACTACTGCGTTTCATCTAAATTGTAAGAATTGTGGTTTTATTTACCCTGGAATGAGCCCTTTATGTTTAAACACTTCATATTTACATCAGGAGCGGGTCCTCTCTACGGAGGCAGCCATTTTTGTTTTTTACAGTAGCCCAGACTGGACAAACTAAACACCCTTTGAGTTTTTATGACAGCTGAGGGCTACTGGTTCTCCTTCATGTTTGGAAGGGGAGGGGGGGATGAGGGGTGTTCAGCTGCAACATGCAATTTAACCACCACTCACACTGAGCCTTTAAAAGATGATGCTATTCTCTCTTTTTCCAGGGTCAACTGTTCCTTCTATTTTAAAATCGGGGCTTGCAGACATGGAGACCGCTGCTCGAGATTGCACAACAAACCGACCTTCAGCCAGGTGAGGATCCCACCGAGGTTTCCCCCCTAAAACAAAGGCTTCATTCTGCAAGATTGACATCTCACTGCTAATCAAAACAGCACTCGGAGCATATACATCCGCCAAGTCCCAAATTTCACACACCCATAGATATCAGTCCCCTTAATGTGCCTGATTCATTTCATCTACATCCATGAGTTACTCCCTGAGAAATTGGTGTTAAAAGCACCGTATCTCACAATCTTCAACAAAGTGAAAAAAACTACTGCTGGATCCCCACCGACATGTCACTGGTGCTTCCCTGACCCACACATCATCCTCCCACTAGGTTTTGAGGTAAAACGCACTTTAAGATGCATACAAATCTGATCTGTTTGAAAATGTGCACGGTTAATATATGTTGCTTTCAATCCCATGCTTTTCATTTGTGAACTTCTTTGATAAAACATTTTGTTCATCTACGGGGAAATTATACTTATTAGACAGTCTTTGTACGTGGGTTCAGGGGCTTTGCTGAATATATTCTGGAAAAAGAAGAATCTTATTTGTACAAGTGAAATGCTGTTTCCCTCTGATCCCTGGTGTAAACTACTAAGTAGACAGAACATATTAGTTCACAATAAAGTGCGAAATTATTGGATGCACGGTATAAAGGATGTGAGTAGTGCAAACTGGAATAGTGCTGAAGTGGTTTGAAAAGTGCAAAACAGATGTGGTATGATAGCACAGTAAAAAGAAAAGTTTATTATACTTGCTGCAACCCCAGGCCTGTTCACAGGCTAGTATAACTTTGGCTTCAGGAGGATTTCATGGTATGACGAGCTTGACCTACACACCTTACCTGACGTGTAATCACCATTGTTTTCTTTTCTTCAGATTCTTGGCAATGAAGGATCTTGTGCCTGCATGACTGTCAGAATGTAAACAAGCTAAACTAGAAGTTGGTGTAAACAGAAATGGCACAAAACCATCACACAATCTGGTTTGACCACTGTTTCCTTTTTTTCCTCTGCAGACCATCTTGATTCAGAACATCTACCGAAATCCCCAGAACAGTGCCCAGACCGCAGATGCTTCACGCTGTAAGTTGAAAATAAATTGCCAGTTTCTTTAAAGTAGAGTTCACGTCTAGTTGAGTGATGATGGAGACCCAGTTGGGACGTCATAATCTCCCTACTGTTCAAATCATTCATCTGTTATCACGTACTACCGATAGACCCTTTTCACAGCAGCCAGTTTGACATGAAATTGTAGGTAAACACAGGTGTTACTTATCACATCCATTAAGGTTTTGTACCTAAATACAACAGAACCTTCTTTAATGTGATTAGTGACACCTCTGTTTACCTACTATTCCAGGTCAAAATGGCTGCCATGAAAAAGGTGTATTATAATAAGCACCAACTCCTCCTTCTTCCTCCGCTGTGTAGATGACGTGTGTCAGAGTGTCAGAGTCACAAGCGCTACTCAAACCTAAAGAGCAGCACCCACAGATTATGGAATTATCGCTTCTCGAGTGTCTGTGTTTGGTGTGTACATAGAGTCCAGTGTAGTAGAGCTGAAGTAGAACTTTTTGTTTTGCTTATATTCTTTAGTTTTTTTCATTTTGTCTTTCACGTAAAGTTTTCTATAACTATCTGAGTCTGACCCGAACTTGACCGGCATCGTTTTTGTCTGTCCTTTTCCAGAAGCAGTAAATGTAAGCTGCACTGAGTTTATGTTACATGTTACTGACACGCGTGGTTACTGCTTGTTTTCCCCCGATTACAGACATGTGTAGTGTAAAAGAAAAAAAATCATCCCAGACAACTGATCTGAATCATCATGTGTTAGATATTTCTTGTTTTTCATCTCCATAATAAAACCTTTGGTCAACTGTTGCTGTGGAAAACACTCAAACAAGCATGTTTGGCCAGTAGGTGGCGATAAAGTCTATACCAACAATCTCTCAAATACCAGAGAAAATCATTGCGAGGATGCTCAGTGGGCTTATTATCCTGTCAGACAGTATGTAGCCACTATTGATGTTTCTGGCGCATAGTCATAACACAAAGCAACAGTGGGCATAAGATTAGACAATCCTTTATCAGTCCCTCAACGGGGAAATATACTACATGCAAAGTAACGTGTGATGCCATTGTTTCCCAAATGCTGTGTTTTACATGCAAACAATGACGTGTGTAGGAAAATCTTAGTTTTAGCGACTTAAAATACAGTTTCCGTGTGGACAAGAGGCTCAATTTAACAAAATATCCACATGAGTGTGGACAGGGGCTGAGAGGGATCAGCTGTAGGTTTGCTTCGGTGAAGTAGGTCAAGTTACCATAAGAGAGAGAGAGAAAGACATGCATCCAGTAATATGCAGAATTACCTCTTTGATAAATGTTACCTGTAAACATGGCTCAGAGTGTAACTACAATAGCACGAAGCATCATGCTATGTTGTTACAGTTTTGTCGTTTCCTGGATTCAAGGTGGAAGGGTGATGATCTTGTGACGACTTCCTTTCCACCTGTATCTCTGCTCCAAACTCCTGCAGGTAAAAGGTGATGTCATTTTTACCACCTCATCAATGTTTTTGTCATATTAAGCATGTGTGTGATGTGTAAATCCAAGATGAGCATGTTTTTCAATATTAAAATGCTAAATCTAGCGCCATATTCCATAAAGAAAAAATGGCTAAACTAGCTTCTTAGTACCAGAGCTTATTGTATTATTGTTGCTTGTTTGTTGATACCTGTCAATTTGCACTGTAAACATTAAAGGTGATATTTTAAATCAATAATTGCTACATTAATAGATTTTGTTGTTTCCATTTGCTTATTAAATCATGTAGAGTTGAGACTATTTTTTGTAAAACACAATTTATTTAACAACTGGGTGATGTCTGAGCTCGAGTTTGATTATCAACTGGAAAGTAACCTCCATCCCTTCCCCGCATCGGTTTGTACATGTGGTTACGTGACGTGTGGTTTTATTTCTGCTTCCTGTTTGTCAGTCGGCCGGCTGTCTGCTCCCCAACGCACCAAACACCGTGTCCAGAGAAGAAAAGCTTCAGCTTATTGTTTTGGAAATTTATCATGAGATTTGAAATAATGAGTTTCTTAGACCGGAGTTTTCTTTGAGTTTTAATTGTTAGCTCTGCAGAGGGTTACACAGCCAGCAACATGGCTCAGAGTGCAACCACGAGTAGTTAAAAAGGAAGGTTTTTATACAATGTGATGAACAGAAAGCAGACAGGAAATGTCTACTTTGAGGTTGCATCCGCTCAGTGCACAGAAAACAGTCAAAACAGTAGCAAAACATTTACACTGTGCTCATCAAACTGAAGATGCTTTGTGCTGTAAAATCAAAAAAAGGTGCAGTTGTATTTTAGCTGGACTTTTAAAAAGGGAGGAAGGAAATGCTGTTTTACAGTTTATACACACACACCTTTTTCAACCTTGATAGATGTGAAACTTTACGGGGACCTTTGAGTAAAACGTTCTGCTTCCTTTGAACAGTTTCAAAGAAAACTTCACATCAAACAGTCCTGGACACTCATTATGTTATATGATTGCACAAAAACATCACATTATTATTATTACATTCTCTTATTTTGAAGGTACAGACAAAGCTCATGTTTACATTCATACAGTCGACTTGATACAGGATGAAAACTCATGGAAGCATAACTGTTATCAGGTGTGGTGTCACTCCCAAGAGTCATTTCAAGGTGTGAAGTCACAGTTTTTTAACAAACATCGCAAAGCAGGATCGCAAACAAAACCACACTAGTTGTAGACAGTTTGCAAAAAGTCTGTAACAATCCATTTAGTTTGGCAGAACACGCTTTAGCTCTACAGACTCTGAGGACTGAGGACTTCTCATCGTGTCTGTGACATTCAGCTCTCGGCCACCGACTCCGATTGAAGATGTTAAAAATACACTCTAGCACACATCAGGACTGACATTACCCCACATCACCTGTGGTTGTTGCGTGTTTACGCCACACGAATAGCTGCATATTCCGAACAGTCCTCCGACCTCCGGGGCCCCTCCTCCGCCGCGTTCCTCTTTCTCTTGCTGTCTTCCTTCACCTTGCTCCACTTTGGTGATGTTGGGTCGCGGGTCTTTCGGTGCAGATAAACGAGATGGCGGGGCAGAGGGGATCGCTCTCGGCCCGGGCGGGGGGGCCGCCACGTGTGAGGGGCCTCTCGACCATGGGGATGGTAGCGCACTGCACACATCCAAGAGAGAATATCACATTGCATAGTTGGAAGGACTTAAAATAGGATGAGGTGGATTTAAGTTTGAAATGTACTCGTCTTACCTGACATTCACTTTGTGTCCCTTTCTTTGATTTCCCTGCAAGAGTTTGACAAGCTGGTTATTGTTTCCGACGCATTGATTTGTATTGCATGGTGCCATTATTGTAATTTTTTTTTAAACAGCTCACCTTTGCACCATCGCATTGATACGAGCAAAGCATAACGACCGCTACGGTGACGAATCCCACGATCCTAGCAGCAGAGGACATGTACATCCACATAGGTTCTAGGGCCTCTGGATTACAAGTTTTGGGAACTGTAAGGAATAGGAAGGAATTCATATCAACTACAGTGTTTCAGTGTTTGAACTGTTTCATGATTCAGATAAAGTGAAGCCTTACTTGTGTTGTTCTTCCTTGTATGTTCACCACCACCTTCAAAACAACACAGCGCTATTGTTTTAATTATTATATGAATTTAATATCGATATATTTTACATTCTGTCCAAACAGTGCTACTTTGTACTTTTATTATACAATAGCGTTATTAGAAAAATAATTTTCACAATATGTATAACTGTCTATGTATGTGTATATATTTATTTATTTCAATATCTCCAAATACAAAATGCACAAAAACACGACACTCAAGTACCTTTCTCTCCAAATAACATGTCCATCTGCAGTGAAAGATCTATATTATGTACCTTGATTTCATTTTATGTGGCTGTATCAAGTGAATTTCTCCGGCGTGGAATCAATAAAGTTTATCTTATCTTATTCTTATCTTTTTGTGCTCGCTAGTCTCTAACTCATTCTTTCCTTCTTTTTATCTTATCTTTATCTTAATGAGCAACAGGTTTCAAGTCACACTCACCATGGACAGAGACGTTGATGGCGTGACTCATCATTTCCAAATTCGACACTGATACAGACCTGAGTCAGTTGCTGAGTATTTTTTGGAAAATCAAAAACGATGCCCCTCTGAATGGTTAAACTCTTTCCACTTGTTCTAATGTGACTGCTACTGCTGCCACTGATACGTTCAGTTTCATTCAGCAGCTTGAACCAGGTCACTGTTGGTACTGATTTATTGCAGAAATCTACTGTGCAGCTACCACAAGTTCTGTCCAAGTGAGGTCCTCGTAGGCCGTGTTGCGGCGCACTTGATCATTGGGGTACAGCCCGAGCTCCCACCTGCAGAAGAAAAATGACAATACGAGCAGATTACAAATATAAAATGATAGATTCCTTATAGTAAACACGTTTATAACGAAGGGTCAATGACAGCTGCTATGTTTGTTATATCCCTTGACAATGACATTTGAATTTGTGAAGAAAATTTGCTGAGGTTAAAGGAACTGAAAGTGAAGTCCACGTTTCATGAGGAACTTTAAAACCACATAGATCAGTTTTACCCATAGACTGTGAGTTATCCACATCATAGCTATTTTATTTTATGCTGGTCTATTGTGTCAATGTCCTATATGAATAAACTTGACTTTACATAAGTAGCAGAAGGTTCTGTACCTGTGTGTACTCAGCGGAAAAATTCATATCAAATGTGTAGATGCATGTTTTTTAACATGATTATTACTGACATTTTTATTATAAATCAAATGATATAATTAGAAATATCACTTGCCCACAGTGAGTCATCATCAAATAATACACATCCTGCCCACAGACCACGATAAGAACCTTTATGCCCATAGACTGTGTATAAATACATGAATAAACCTAAATTAATTCACATAGACAAAACTGTTTTTAAAATATGAAAATCATGTGTAGTTCTTATTGCAAGAGGATGAGTAAAATCAAAAGTATTACCTCCCTTGTAATCAACACTTTGAACATGAGTTCCATTTGAAAATAATACTGTCTGCTTTTGGAAATTTTAAAGTTGAGAGAAATCTTAATTGCTTCCATCAAGCACCCACATGTAAAAACAACCTCCCAAGTTGAGACCGAAAATGTAGTTATTTATGCAACTGAAACTGCTTTTTGGGGGATTTTTACATTTCTCAGTTCAACATACGTCATTTTAGATTTCCCCTATTTAAAACAAAAAGTTGTGCCTTTGACGCTTGAGGCAGAATCACGCCCAAATGTTATCGCAAATCTACTCTGATTACTGATATCAGCTAGACTTTTACTCTAGAGAGATGGAGTTTGACAAATAGACAGAGCCCCAACTTTGTTTTTCCAAAATCTGAATCCAGTGTGACTTGAACGCGGCACTCTAAGTTCACTGCAACCTCAGAGAAATCTGCTCCGACCCTTTTAGAAAAGGCTTCGATTACAAAGCTCTCCAGACAGAATAAAACAAGCTGACTGTTTATATTCGGAGAAGGAAGGAAAAGCAGCTACTACAGAAATCCTCTGAGACAGCACGACACACACAAAAATCACTTACTGTCAGCGTTTAAGGTGAGAACCAGCGCTGCCCAGAGGGACACATGCAGGACGGTGATCCAGGTGAGGTCACATAGAACTCTGTGGTGAAGCCTCCTGTCACTTCCAAAATAAGCTCCTCCAAGTGCATCATAATAGAGAACTACATGCTATAACTGCAAATGCTGCTTCCTTTCTCTTATGTCTTGCCCTTGAAATGAGGGGCGGTGGAAAGCACTGGAGGTGAGTCAAGGTCAGTGGGTGGTCTTGGTTCTGCAAATGATGCAGGTCCAACACGGTTCCCATGGATTCAGGCGCACTCCCTTTCACTCCCTTTCTCATTTCTGATCATTGTTTCAGTCCTCGCACCTTTACGTCTTCATCATTGTCGGCAGCGTTTTCGAGCTGATTTCCCATCTCCTTCCTTCACTTCGTCATGTGCATCTGCAAATGTGCTCAGCCCTGTGCACGGCTGTGTGGTTACAGCAGAGGACACACAGCCACTGAGGAGGAGAGAGGGGGATACTGTGCCTTTTGAGCTTTGATACTTCCACTCTGTTGATGTTTGTGTGTAGTGAGTGTATTGTGTGTGAGTGTGTGAGTGGAGTGTATTTGTGTGTGTGGGTTACTATCAGGCAAACACCATCAGCCTGTGACTGCTTATCAACCAATGAATCTTTCAGGTTTGAAAGACCACTCCACCAATTTGTCCCATTAACTCCACAAGGATTTGTTACTATTGTGTTTACCTCTGAAAAGGTTTGTGAATCTAAAATTGAATCTAATGATGTCAGGGTTGAATATGAAAACACGTGACAAAAAGTCAGGGCATCTGAACTTCTGCTGCTTTACCATTTTCTCTTGAACTAAAGAAACAACACAGACACGGTGAAGCACTGACATCTGGGTAAACACTTGAATAACAGCACTGCATTCAAATTGTTGAAAAATAAAAGCACATCAGCATCTGTCCACTGCAGTGTCCAACCTAAAACATTCATCCCAACTCCTTATGTGCAATATTTATTAATTGTACTACGGGGAACATCTATTTATTCTATTAGTGTTGGGTAATACTACTCCCTTCATATGCAATATTATTTTATTCTGTAAATTAATTGGCATCTGCAGGAGTTTGCTTCAACAAAAATATCTGGAATCTTGAATATCGTGGTACATTACAGGGGGATGAAAATAAGTAAAACTAACCCTAACATTTTATATTCTATTATTTATATTATTCAATCATTAATCATTAATCATTAATCATTATACATGTTGATGTGGAAAGATAAATAAATGTATAAATCATTTGATAACTTTCTATATAGGAAACGTTTCTGAACAACAGCGGCACACGTGTGGCGCCTAGGGAAGTGCAATCCGAAAGCGTGACGCAACTTGTTTACGTCATGACGTACATCACTACGTTCAGACGAGCCGAAAATGGCGGAGTACCTGGCTATCCATTTTCGCGACAGAGAAAGACAAGTAAGTTTTATTGAGCATTTCACGCAACAGTCTCCTTCGCGGTGAGTTTACCGTGACGTGTGTCACAGCGGCTCCCTTCCGGTTCACTCACAGGCTCCGGTTGTTACCGCAGCGCCGCTGAAACGCCTCACACAAGCTAACATTAGCAACAGGAAGCTAACGCCGAGCTAACGCTTTGAATGGAACTCATGAACACACCTTAGCTCACTTGCAGCCACTGGGTGCTGCTGGTTTCAGACAGATGTTTAACAACACAAACTCCTACTGTGTTTTTGGCGAACACGTGAATACGAGGAGCATACGAGCTTTTAGAAACACAGGGAGCGAGAGGTTTGGTTAATACATGATGCTGTTAGCATAGCTGCTGCTGCTGCTTCTCAGGCAGCTGGAAGCTTCCTGCCTGTTTCAGAGGGTGAAACTTTCCCCGGTTACTAAACCAGCCACGTGTGTGTGTGGTCCTTGTGCCTGTAACAGTGCGGTGGATAGTCATGTGGGTGTGGTGGCTCACATGCTGCCCTGTTATTCCTGAACCCTGAGCGCCACAGAGGCTTAAAGGCTCAGTGTGTCCCATTGAAGGGATTCAGGCAGAAATGTATTATCAAAATAATACTAGAGATGTTTTCACTACTGTGTTTCATCTTAAATTGTAAGAATTGTGGTTTTATTTAATTCTTGAATGAGACCTTTATGTTTAAACACTCATACTTACATCAGGAGGGTCCTCTCAATGGAGGCAGCCATTTTGTTTTTACAGCCTCAGACTGACAAACTAAACACCCTTGAGTTTTTATGACAGCTGAGGGCTACTGGTTCTCCTTCATGTTTGAAAGGGGAGGGGGATGAGGGTGTTCAGCTGCAACATGCAATTTAACCACCACTACACTGAGCCTTTAAAAGATTATGCTATTCTCTTTTCCAGGGTCAACTGTTCCTTTCATTTTAAATCGGGGCTTGCAGACATGGGAGACCATGCCCGAGAGATTGCACAACAAACCGACCTTCAGCCAGGTGAGGATCCCACCGAGGTTTCCCCCTAAAACAAAAGGTTTCCATTCTGCAAGATTGACATCTCACTGCTAACAAAACAGCACTCGGAGCATATACATCCGCCAAGTCCCAAATTTCACATTACTCCATAGATATCAGTCCCCTTAATGTGCCTGATCTATTTCATCTACATCCATGAGTTACTCCCGAGAAATTGGTGTTAAAAGCACCGTGATTCACAATCTTCAACAAAGTGAAAAAAACTACTGCTGGATCCCCACCGACATGTCACTGGTGCTTCCTGACCCACACATCGTCCTCCCACTAGGTTTTGAGGTAAAACGCACTTTAAGATGCATACAAATCTGATCTGTTTGAAAATGTGCACGGTTAATCTATGTTGCTTTCAATCCTATGCTTTATTTGTGAACTTCTTTTGATAAAACATTTTGTTCTATCTACGGGAAATTATACTTATTACAGTCTTTGTACGGGTTCAGGGGCTTTGCTGAATATATTCCTGGAAAAGAAGAATCTTATTTGTACAAGTGGAAATGCTGTTTCCCCGATCCCTGGTGTAAACTACTAAGTAGACAGAACATATTAGTTCACAATAAAGGCTAAATTATTGGATGCACGGTATAAAGGATGAGTAGTAAACTGGAATAGTGCTAAAGTGGTTTGAAAAGTGGAAACAGATGTGGTAAGGATAGCACAGTAAAAAGAAAAGTTTATTGGCACTTGCTGTAACCCAGGCCTGTTCTACACAGTATAACTTGGCTTCAGGAGGATTTCATGGTATGACGAGCTTTGTTCCATACACCTTACCTGACGTGTAATCACCATTGTTTCTTTTCAGATTCTTGGCAATGAAGGATCTTGTGCTCTGCATGACTGTCAGAATGTAAACAAGCTAAACCCAGAAGTTGGTGTAAACAGAAATGGCACAAAACTCACACAATCTGGTTTGACCACTGTTTCCTTTTTTCCTCTGCAGACCATCTTGATTCAGAACATCTAACAAATCCCCAGAACAGTGCCCAGACGTAGATGCTTCACGCTGTAAGTTGAAAATAAATTCACAGTTTCTTTAAAGTAGAGTTCACGTCAGTTGAGTGATGATGGAGACCCAGTTGGGACGCCATAATCTCCCCTACTGTTCAAATCATTCATCTGTTACGCACTACCGATAGACTCAATAGCAGCCAGTTTGACATGAAATTGTAGGTAAACACAGTGTTGCCTATCACATCCATTAAGGTTTTGTACCTAAATACAACAGAACCTTCTTTAATGTGATTAGTGACACCTCTGTTTACCTACTATTCCAGGTCAAAATGGCTACAGAAAAGGTGTATTATAATAAGCACCAACTCCTCCTTCTCCGCTTTCGTGTGATGACGGTGTCAGAGTGTCAGAGTCACAAGCGCCACTCAAACCTAAGGAGCAGCACCTACAGATTATGGAATTATCGCTTCTCGAGTGTCTGTGTTTGGTGTGTACATAGAGTCCAGTGTAGTAGAGCTGAAGTAGAACTTTGTTTTGCTTATATTCTTTAGTTTTTTTCATTTTATCTTCATGTGAAAGTTTTCTGTAACTATCTGAGTCTGACCCGAACTTGACCGCAGAATGCTTTTGTCTGTCCTTTCCAGAAGCAGTAAATGTAAGCTGCACTGGAGTTTATGTTACATGTTACTGACACGCGTGGTTACTGCTTGTTTTCCCCGTGTAGAGTAAAAAACAAAATCAGCCCAGACAACTGATCTGAATCATCATGTGTTAGATATTTCTTGTTTTTCATCTCCATAATAAAACCTTTGGTCAACTGTTGCTGTGGAGATTCTCAGGTATCCTGTGAATGCAGCTTTATCCATCACATAAGTAGCTGGAGCGCGGTGCCGTTTCCTGACAGCAAAATATCTAATCACATATTTTTTCCTCCCCAGCTCTATTTTTGGTTGGATTCCATATCACAGAAGTTTACGTTTTGTATTTCAGACCATTTCCCTCTTGAACATTTACCTTCATAACCTTCAAAACTCAAGTCTGCTGGTGGTTTGCACTGTAAGTTCTCCCTTCATCCGCAGGACCCTCCAGCACTGACCACTTGATGCACTGTGTCACACCTCCCCACATAAATCTGGTTTAGTGTAGGAATATGTCCTCTCGAGACGTCTAATGCGTCACCTGATTTCCTGCAGTTAGAATAGCTGGCCTCATGCTGTTTTGCATGTTTTCCTGTCAAATGCACCCGAGGCTCTGCGGTGCAGTAGAGTGCACAGGACAGCTTTGGTTTCAGAGCCTATGGTACAGATGTGATAGACTATGTCAGCTATAATTAACTCAGTGTTCCTGTGTTGCTTCCTTTGCACTCAGCAGTTTCATATTGACTACATACTATTTGTGTGATATAACAGTCGTGTGGTATTACATCATGGCCCCTCTGTACATGGTTACACATTTAAAACATTGGCAGATGTCATTTAAAAGTAAAACTCCCAACCAGGAGAAAACTAAGGCCTTGTCTTCACTGCTGCCATAATTGTTTTTGAACAAATATTTTCCCCTTGACTTTACAAAATATCTCTGTCCATACAATATCACAAAAACGCTCAAACAAGCATGTTTGGCCAGTAGGTGGCGATAAAGTCTATATCAACAATCTCTCAAATACCAGAGAAAATCATTGCAACGATGCTCAGTGGGCTTATTATCCTGTCGGACAGTATGTAGCCACTATTGTTTCTGGCGCATAGTGATAACACAAAGCAACAGTGGGCATAAGATTAGATAATCCTTTATCAGTCCCTCAACAGGGAAATATACTACATGCAAAGTAACGTGTGACGCCATTGTTTCCCAAACGCTGTGTTTTACATGCAAACAATGACGTGTGTGTAGGAAAATCATAGTTTTAGCGACTTAAAATAAAGTTTCCGTGTGGACAAGAGGCTCAATTTAACAAAATATCCACATGAGTGTGGACAGGGGCTGAGAGGGGTCAGCTGTAGGTTTGCTTCGGTGAAGTAGGTCAAGTTACCATAAGAGAGAGAGAGAAAGACATGCATCCAGTAATATGCAGAATTACCTCTTTGACCGTTGTTATGAATGTTTCCAGGTAACATTTATCAGAGTGTAACTACAATAGCACGAAGCATCATGCTTTGTTGTTACAGTTAGTTTTGCCCGTTAACACATCATGAAGTACATTTAAACATTTTCTCCAAACACTTGTAGCTTTGCCTTGACTGTTGCTTGTTGACGTTCGCAGGTGCCGTCAGTGACGTGGAAATGCAGGAGCACTATGACGAGTTCTTTGAGGTGAGTGACCTTTTGTGCTTGTTACTTGTCTCCATTCCACATGTTGCAGGACACAACCTCGCCGCTGTGTTATCTGCCTCTTGTGACACTTTGCTGCTGATAGGTGCAACATGACTTGCCAAAATGTGGCCAGTTTTTTGCTGATGCAGGAATCCTTTATTTGGTCCGAAGCAAATATTTACACAGCCAGGATGGAAGTACTTTACCTCATGGAAAATTTCAGATACAATTAATGAACAAATAGATTCTCATTGTGGTAATATTTGAAAATAAATGTAATTTTAATCCACAGGGTTTACCCACCAGTAAATTGGTTTTAGTGGTCGACTGGATTAACAGATTTTCTTGTTAGCGGCTTTTAATTTGAATAAATGCTAAAAAGAAACTGTTGGACAGTTTGATTATTTATCTCTTTTTTTTTCAAAACAGGAGGTGTTCACAGAGATGGAGGAGAAGTACGGAGAGGTGGAGGAGATGAACGTGTGCGATAACTTGGGCGACCATCTCGTCGGCAACGTCTACGTTAAGGTTGGTGATGGATCTGAATTTATTAACAAGAGGAGGAACTAATATGTCGATTTAAAAAGGTAATATGACTGTAGTTAAATGAAGTGAAATCCTGCATTTTTAAAATACTTCCAACTTAGAACTGTTTAATTTGTGCTCCAGATACAATACCATAAAGTTAATTAACTCTCCCTAGTTATTGCCTAAGTACAGTATCCTCTGCGTGTAGTTCCGTCGTGAGGAGGATGCAGAGAAAGCAGTCATGGACCTGAACAACCGCTGGTTCAATGCTCAACCCATCCACGCAGAGCTCTCCCCGGTCACGGACTTCAGGGAAGCTTGCTGCCGCCAGTATGAAATGGGGTGAGTGACGCAAGGAAAAGTGGAGGAGCTTTTCTTCACAGCAGGTGATTTAATACAATATTTCTATATCAGGTTTATCCGAGAAGCAAATTTATATTAAAGAGCTTGTGTGATGCCGCAGGGTAAAGTCAGAAAAACCAAGATAAAGCTCCACTGTTTATCCTGTAACTAAAGCTGGATTACAAACCAGTTCAATCAGTGAGTTGGCCTGAGGCTCCAGAATACCATGAATTCTGAAAGCTACAGGTTTACCCTGCTTAAATGCACAGGGCTCATTTCATATGAATATACACCACCTGAAGCACAGTATCCACTGACATGAAAGGGGCATGAAGTGTTCAGCTTGTTTATGTTCTTGTTTCACGGTGTCACCGGATTCAAGGCTAACATGTTTTAACTCTTGATGGACTGCCTTCCTACAGAGAGTGCACCCGAGGTGGTTTCTGCAACTTCATGCACCTTAAACCAATATCACGGGAACTTCGAAGGGAATTGTATGGCCGCCGGAGGAAAAGGTATGGGAATCCAGAAGGTGATAGTTTTTCTATTTGAGGAAAGGTGTTAATTTGGAAGTTAATCCTTTCTTTTCTCCCTGCAGGCACCGCTCTGGCTCGCGCTCCCGGGAACAACGCTCCCGCTCCAGGGATCGACGGCGGGATCGTGAAAGGCGAAGGTCGAGGGATCGGGAGCGCTCTGGAAGGTTCTAAAGGAAGCCAAGACTGTCCCAATGTTCCCACAGCACATCCTTCCCTCTCCACCCCAGCCGTGATGACAAAGTTATTTTCTTTTTGGTGAATTGTATGAAGGTTTTTTTTGTTTCTTTTATTCCCTTTTTTAAAGACGAGCTTGTGTCGCTTTCTAAATAAAACATATTTGTAACTCAGAAGAACATTACATTATTTCTCATGTAGGGATTTATGGGAAGCGTAAAGCAAAACATGCTTTACTTCATCATTTTATTTTCCATGAATGCACACGTTGAAACCAGTGGTGAAAGATTAATTACATCAAGTAACAGGTAATTTGATAAAACAAATTTTAACTTATGACAAACGATTTCGGATAAAACTATCTCCACCAACAGCCATGTTAAAGTTTCCTGGTTGTGGCTTAAAAACGTTCTGTCGTTATCCGGCTGACAAACAAACAGACGAAAACAACTAAAGTGTTACGGGTACATTTCTTTACAGGGTCCAAACAAGGACACGCTGACTTGACATTGTACCGGACTAATTTCCAGCGAATCAAATTGATCTATGACAGGGAACGTTATCAATTATTCTTATCGGTGTTCCAAAATTCATAGATCACCTTCAGTGAGCATGGCAGCTGTCTTAACACAGGAAATGTCTTCTCTCTAAATTTGAGGGAAAAGGGCAACAAAAGACTAAGATTTAAAATAAACTTAAGCTAACTTCTGATCATTATTCTGCTTTTTAATTGACGAGAGTGTGAACAACAGACACGTAAACAAGTGGTAACATGTGTTTTCGTGCGGAGCGTGTTCGGTCAATACAAAAAGTAAACATGTGTCGCGCGCCCACTTTTCCCCAGATGCCCTTTTGGTTGGGGAACCCTGCGCTCGGATTGGCGGGGTTCACCAAACAGACGCCCTCACGGCAACCAATGAGAGGACGCCGTGAAACTTTACCCACGTCCTCCCACGTGTGTCGTCACGAAAGAATCCGGAGCCCTCGCACGGATGCTGCTCACTCCGCCGGCACCGTTTCACCGGGAGCGACGCGTTTTCCCCCCCGCTATATTTACTCTTTGGATCAAAGGCTTTTTGAACGCGTCATCAGGTGAGTGGGGTTTAAGATCAAGGGGAGAATTTCACGCATCCACGTGGGGTTTTATGTCACGTTCTGTGCGTGAACGCGGGTCCGCAGATGCGTTTTTCTGATGCAACACTGCAACAGCGCCTGATCGGACGATGCGGTGTTGCGTTTTCTTTCCGCCGATCACGAAAATCCATACGTTTGAATCCCGTGTGGTTCTTTTCAGTGAATTCTTCCAGTCGCGTGTGTGTTTCTCTCTGTTCTCCTCCATCAAATCAGAGCCGGGTCGTGTCTGTTCTTCGTTGTCATCCTTTCGTTTTCTCACGTGCTTTATTTCTTTGTTCGATGCGGCAGATAAACGATCATTTGCTGCAGGGATGCTACTATCGATCTATGTACCCGTCATTGCATGCCCATCACCATTCCCCAGAAGCCCCGAGGGGACTGGGTATTCTGAGCAAAGGTTCAAACCCCAACCATTTACTTTTTTCTCTTTTACGGTTAAAACTCACAAGGAGCTGATCATAACAGAAGTTGTCATTTTAAATATTCCTAAAACACAAACATGCAATAATCACAATCGATTATGCTTCTGATCATCTAATGAATCACTCAGCCTTTTACTGAACCACCCTGTAGTAACCATCAGCTCTAATCTCCTTCCAGTGATGGTCACACTTTTGCATTGGAGTTCAGAGGTCATCATAAAGTGAGGGGTTTGATACCGGGGGTCTCCAGGGCCGTGCATTCCTGCTGCTCACATTTGGCCCCACCATTTGTTATGGCTGAGTGGATATCTATAGCCACGCTCTTCTTGTGCTGCTGTGCCTCCTGTGTTGTGGCGAGCAGCTGGTCGAGCGGTTGGAGCAACCCCTGTGCCACTTACTGGAAAAATCTCACATCCAGAAAAGTCTGAGAAAAGGGGGGAGCTGTGAACATACCACAGGAGATTAGAAACGCCAGAGTATAAGCAGATAACCAAGTCTGATATGGTAAGAATATTACAAGGGGTTTTTCATTAGTTTGGGTTTAATCTAGCCAGGCTCGGATCAGGTGATTTCATTTTTTTTATAGCTCTTTGGCCTGGTAGGTATTTGAGGATCCTTGGCTCAAGTGAGGAGAATTAGAGAAATTGAAGTTTCTCCATCCCCCCACCCCGAGTCTTTTTTACTGCCTGGGCTCAGTGCCGCATTTGCATTCACAAAGGATCAAGTTGCCCTGTTCAACCTGAGAGGTCACCGCATGTCACCAACGCTCTCTCCCACACCGAGCACGCCCAAGCCAGTATAACCTGAATATGCAGCACGACTGGCCCGGCCCCTCGGGAATCTGACTTGGACAGCAAAGGAGGGTTAATGGCGAAGATTGAGAGGAGATGGTGATGGAGTAGGTTGCAGCTTGAACAGTGAAAACACTCCTTTAGATAAACAAGATACACTGATACCACACCAGCACGTTTAAAAACTTATATTTAACAGCTTTATCCTGCTCACTGAGAAATAAATACATGTAGAGAGTAAATGCCACTGGACTTCTTTTATTATCTAGTTTGTCAGAACTGAAAAAGGACACAGCTAAATAAATCTATAGGCAAACGCAACAATGAACCTGATGAGTTTGTTGGTCAGCTTTCTTGCGTTGTCGAGTTTGTCGTGTTGTTTGAATGCGGTTTCCTAATTATTTTCCTTTGCCTTGGCGATGACCTCGATTTCTTAGTCATAGTGAACACGATGTCGTATCATACTTGTGGGAATTCTTTGTCATCATTGGAGAAGAAGTGATTTCTGAGAAAAGAAACTTCCGCTTTTATCAGGGGTGACACATATATATTTTAAAGATGTGGTATTGCATCGATACATAGATTTGCGAACTGAAACCGGGCATTTCTGATACTGGTATCGAACGTCTGTTTGTGGTGATGCTTCCCGAGGAAGAGTCCTTGTTTCAGAAGTAGCAGCGAAGCACTGGTGTTCTGTTTGTTTTACTGTACATGTCTGAACATGTGGTGGTGGTCCACAGGAGTCAGCAGCAGATGACTGTTGTTGACTTATCTTTGAGAACCTCTCTGAACTGACGGCAGAGCCATTAAAGGGGGCCCCTGGTTTAACAGCTGGCCCCTGTGTACGCTGTGTGTTATTGACGCTTCATGGGACGATGGAGAAACCTAATGCGCGTATTAACAAGTTAAACAGAGATTTAGATGCATGAGAGGTTTTGTTCTGTTAAACAGATCTGTGAAATAGATCAGATCTGGAAGATTTCTGGCAATTGTTTTCCCATTGTTGATTATAATCAATTAAAACTATAAAATCAACTACATTTGCCAATTCATTTCCTATCAGTTGACAAACTTTTAATTACTTATCCATTTTCCCAGCCCCTCACTGGTTGACTGACTGCTGATATTTATCACCCGGCAGCGCCACTGACCTCCACTTATGAGAATTTTTAACATTTAGCTCCATATGGGTGAGTTTTACAACCTTTTATTGCTGGAAACAACCAATGATTGAGTAGATTTCAGCTTTACATTCACAAACAGAGATACTGTGAGATGGACGTGCACGGCTGCACTGTCCTTTTGTTTCTCACATGACTGTGCAGGACTGACACTTTGTTGCCCAACAAAGTGTCAGTCCTACACAGTGTTGAGGAAATTACAACAGTTCTCTGCCAAATCTCCTGGTGAAGATTGATCCTTTGTGCTGACATGACTCAGCATTAAAAGAAGGAAGGGTGGTGCAGTGTTTGTTTTCTACTGGCTTCTGCTGTTATGTAATAATATGTAAGATGTCTAAGACAGTTGAATATGACACAGTTTGCAGACCTGAGACAGTAAATTAAGGTATAAAAGCCTCATAAAACAAAGAAGAAAATGAAAACATATAATGGAAATTTTCTCTCCGTGCACAGACGGGTTGGATGATTATTGAGTTCATTAGAAGTTGTAAATCTTCATTAACTCTGTACAGACAGTGTTCTCTCTGTTTTTTTCTATATTTAAAACTATAGAAATCCTACCTCGTCCAATGTCCAGCAGTCCCTTTAAATTTAATCAAGCTGCAGCAAATTACACAAACGCTTAGATGCCCGTACCTGAAATATGGAAGTTGCTTTTCATCAAAACCTATGAATTATGCAAAAACACCACCAATCTTATAATAATCACATATTTCCCTGTCTCCCCAGGGTAAGCCATGCCGTCAGTTCCCTCCACCAAAGAGGCCCCCGCCAACGGCCCCGTGTGCCCTCACGCTGCCAAGCTGCACAACCACTCCAACGGAGAGGGCAAACTGCGGGAGGGCTCGTTACCGCTGAACGGGGTCGACAAGAAGCCCACGGCGGTGGACACCGAGGAGTCGCACCAAACCATTCAGATCAGCACAAAGAACGCCTCTCCCGAGAGGAAATGGATCCGGCCCGACCTTCCCAGCCGCTGCAAATGGACCCTGGGAGCCTCGGGAGCCGACTCTCCTCACACGCAAGTTCCAAGGTCAGTGTTGTGTCGACTTTCACCAGAAACAACGATTTCCAATCAAACCCCACGCTTCTGTAGGACTGAACTTTTGTTGTTAAACCCAGTGAAAACCAATTCAAAGCAATACCTGAAACGTAAACACTGGTTTTCAACACGTTGCAGCAAGTGTCACAACCACACCTTTGTGGTGGACCTGCACGCAAACACATGCAATGTCTGTCTTGTTTCTCTTTCCAATGAATCATTAATTCTTCTTCCTGCTTCGTCCTCCCAGGAACGTCGCCCCGACCATTCTCCCAAACATCCTGCACAGGATCGGCGACACTCCTTTGGTCCGCATCAACAAAATCCCCAAAGCGTTTGGACTCAAATGTGAAATACGTGAGTCACCCAGCACTCGAGCCAAGACACATTCTCAGATCAAACCAAAGGTGTGACTGTTTGATAAGTGGAACTCATTGACACCATGCAAATAAGTTCGGCTCTGAATTTGTTCCATCCTGCATCATTGCATCATAAAGCTGCAACAAATCTATCTGTTCTGTTGCGTGTTTTTTTTCAGTGGCCAAGTGTGAGTACTTCAATGCCGGCGGCAGCGTCAAGGACCGGATCAGCCTGCGGATGGTGGAGGACGCTGAGAGAGCCGGGCTCCTCAAGCCTGGAGACACCCTTATAGAGCCGACCTCTGGAAACACTGGTACGTAGAATGATTCCCAGTGGAGCGTGCACCTCCACCAGTCCCCGTCAATCAAACCTTGTAGCAAAACAAAACAATCAACGCAGATCATGATTTCCATAGAGGAAGAATGATAAGTTGATAAAAGGGAAATCCTGGACCTGCTCCTGTGTCTGGATCCTCAAAACAAAAGTTTAATGGCTTCTTTCTTGGGCCGTGACTCATCCTTCCACAGAGTTTCTTGGAAATCCGTTGTAAACAAACAAACTGAGCTGGAAACGGTAATGAAGCACATGTGTTATTCTGCTCATGAATGAGTAGAAGGAAGGTAATTTAAAGGCTTGTGTCGACCAGCAGTCTTGTCAAACGTGTGTGTGTGTGTGTGTAGGTATTGGATTGGCCCTGGCTGCAGCAGTGAAAGGTTACCGCTGCATTATTGTCATGCCGGAGAAGATGAGCATGGAGAAGGTCAGTGTGTGTTTCATCGTAAACAAAGTCCCTATGAATTTTCAAACTGATTGCTATTGATTCCCTGAACTGATTTTGATTGATTGCTGTCAATTATCAACTGTTACTATCATGAAATCTTATGGTGTGTTCACATCCTCTGAGGAAATGACAGGGAAAAGCAGCTTCCAAGGGGTGAAAAGTTGTTATTTTTGTGAGTTTAGTTTTCAACAATTTTCAGTCCATTGTTTGAAAATTAAATTTACCGAAAAGCAGATTCTTTACATTTGTATCACTGTGTTGCTGCCTTTTCCCTAAATGTTTTCTGGGCTTGTATAAAAAACAGAAGGGCAACCAACTGAAACTCGATGCAGGAGATGTTCGCGTGTTTCCTTTTACCACTTGACCACTTGTTTTTTTTAACCCAGCCTGTTTCAGGCTCGTTAAAAGATGAGAATGTCTTAATAATTACCTTCTCTGCACAGATATTATGCAAAACTCTAAACTATTAATAGAATCACTTTGCAGAGTCATTCAGTTACAAATACTTTTTAAACCCTCATGGGATTTTTAATGTGAAGGAGCCTGTGGTAATGGTTATGTCATGGTTTATAATCCTTAAGTTACACATGTTGCAAATCTGCTTTTATATGCAGCTTACATACATAGGTACCTGCACAGAGGGAATGTGTAATATATGTGATACATATAATCATCCACTTTTAATTGTTCACTTCATTCTGCCCTTTTTGTCCTGACTTTATTTCCCATGTTTCTGGCCAGGTGGACGTGTTGAGAGCTCTCGGAGCCGAGATCGTCCGCACGCCCACCAGCGCTCGCTTCGACTCGCCGGAGTCTCACGTGGGCGTCGCCTGGCGCCTCAAGAACGAGATACCCGACTCCCACATCCTGGACCAGTACCGTAACCCGAGCAATCCGCTGGCTCACTACGACACCACCGCCGAAGAGATCCTGGAGCAGTGTGGCGGTACGAAGGCCCTTTTGCCCACAGCACTTAAACTGAAACTATTTAAAATTCAACTAGATTTCCCTTCTTGTCGTACCTTCAAATCTCCACTCGTCCCCTCCCAACAGGCAAACTGGACATGCTGGTGGCCGGAGCAGGCACAGGGGGGACGATCACAGGTATCGCCCGCAAACTGAAGGAGAAATGCCCCAACATCAAGGTTAGTCGTCTCTGTCATAACTATTTTCATTCTCTTTCCAGCCACGGCTGAAAGGAAGTGGAATTACTCTCTGCTGAGCCTCTCATTATTTATAAATGGTGTGTGCAGATTGTTGGTGTCGACCCAGAAGGCTCCATCCTGGCTGAGCCTGAGGAGATTAACAAGACGGATAAAACCCAGTACGAGGTGGAGGGCATCGGGTACGACTTCATCCCCACCGTGCTCGACAGATCAGTGAGTTCCACTTAACTTCTTTTCCTCTCCTTCCTTTTTTCTTTTCTTACGTTTATCTGACTCACAACTGCTTATTTTAATCTTTTACTGTTTTTTTTCCCCAGGTGATTGATACCTGGTATAAGACCAATGACGAGGAGTCCTTCAACATGTCCCGTATGCTGATCCGAGATGAGGGTCTGCTGTGCGGTGAGTCCTGCGTGAAGTTGCAAAGTCCGAATCTCTCACTGCACGAGTTTGAATCCCTCTCACGTGTCCGCTCTTTTCTTTGACAGGAGGCAGCTCTGGAACGGCCATGGCAGCGGCGGTGAACGTCGCCAAGGAGCTGAAGGAGGGCCAGCGCTGCGTGGTCATCCTGCCAGACTCCATCCGCAACTACATGTGAGAGTCCCACGTGTGCAATGACTAGAAACAAACCACTCAGTGTCACTGAAAAGTCACAACCATAACTTTCATGGTTAAAGCAGCAGCAATGATTTTCTTTTCCAAAACAAAATGGCTCCAGAATACACACGATCATGTCTGAAAGCAGCTTATGTTCAGTGGACCTTCAGTACTGGTTTTGTTTCTGTTCCTTGTGTTAATACTAACACGCCTCTTTATTTCCCACCCTCCAGGTCCAAATTCCTGAGTGACAAGTGGATGGTAGACAAGGGCTTCCTGAGGGAGGAGGACCTCATGGTGAAGAAGCCATGGTGTGTGTAATTAAAGGGTGTTTTCCTCCTCTTGTTGTTTGGTTTTGTGAAACCTGAACCCTGGCGTCTCTCCTGTGCGTCAGGTGGTGGAACTTGAAGCTGCAGGGTTTGAACCTGTCGGCCCCCCTCACCGTGCTGCCCACCGTCAGCTGCCAGAAGACAATCAAAATCCTCAAGGAGAAGGGATTCGACCAGGCTCCCGTAGTGGATGAGGCTGGGTGAGGGCTGAAATACTGTGCATCTGGAGCCTCTGTATCCCACAGTCCCTCGGCTCCTTGCGTGCACTGCGGAGGTTTAACTCCAACCTCTGTGTGTCTTTGTGCAGGTTAATTCTGGGCATGGTGACTTTGGGGAACCTGTTGGCATTGATCCTGGCAGGGAAAATCAAGGTGTCAGACCCGGTCAGCAAAGTGCTCTACAAGCAGTTCAAACAGGTCAGACAACACTTCAAACATCTCTGGTTTAACAGGTTTCATTTGTTCATTCTTAATCCCGATTCGATTCCCACAAATCGTGTGAACTCTGCTTTAGAAGAACTTTTTAAAAATCCCTCATTAGTGAGTCCACCTGATGCGAAATGGAAAATATTTCTCAGCTCTTAAAGGTCTGAGAAAATACCACAGTTTGCTTTCTGCTAAAAAGCTTTTTGCTTCCACAGATCCGTCTGACCGATAACTTGGGAAAGCTGTCCCGGATTCTGGAGACCGATCACTTTGCCCTGGTTGTACATGAACAGATCCAATGTGAGTAAAGAACATTTTCACACACACACACGTAAGAAGATGCTTAAATTAATGTTAAAAATAATTTTGTTCGATGGAATTGAACCAAGAAATAATGTCTTTAATTAATTCATTTAAATTTATTCACATTTATCTTAAATCAGCTGATGCGTGTTGTTATCTTCAGCAGTTTAGACTGAGTGAGCATGTGCAGGGTCAATGTCTGTCTCAAGGACTCATTATTGACCGCTCTTGAACGCAGCACGCCATCACAACCACGTTTGGAAGCAACACTGTTTGACTCAGAGTGACACTGATCGTTTCTCTGATACACGAGGACCAAAGTCCGGCCCGACGGCAAGAATCCCAGAGATAAACTGATTTCGGTCAACTCACGGTTGAAACACCTCAGCTTTTTGTGTGCGAGTGTGTGGTTGTGTTAACGCAGAGGAAAAAAACCTTTTAAATCATTTAACTGAAAATCCTAAAAAGCAGCTGCAGTATATTTGATATATTTTGAAGCGAGGGCTGGCGTCTGGTTAGGGACATATACATTATTTTGTGGAAATCACATGTTTTTGTTAACGGGGCACGTCGGCCTCTATCACCAAAAGCTCTACTGTATTTCCCTCAGGAGTTAATGAAAACCAACATGGAACTAAAAGAGAGTAAATATTATCACAAAGACAGAAACTTGAGTCCTAATAAATTCTAATGTTGCTTCATATTTGATCGATATGAAAACAGGCAAAAGTTCCTCTTATCAACAAGAGGTGAAAATATGTCGTTTACAGTGTGTTCTGCTGCCTCCAAGTGGCCAAATAGTATAATAACACTGCTTTTAATTTTTTTAATAGACTATCTCCTGTCTATATGCAGTAGGCTCACATACAATCAAACATTTTTCACTTGCATTATAGTATTTTACACACAGACAAATGTTTTGTCAGTAATAAATCATCAACACTGTTCTCCTGTTCCCTCCGTCCTTCCACCAGACTTGACAGACGGCTCTCCCAGCCTGAAGCAGATGGTGTTCGGGGTGGTGACGGCCGTGGACCTGCTCAACTTTGTCACAGGGTGGGAGAGGAGGGAGCGATCCATGTCAGAGTCGACCGACGAGCTGTGATTGACGGACTGAAACACACGCTTGTGTTCTTCATACAAACAAAACAAACATAGCGCCAAGTTTAGTAGCCTTTAGTGTCTGAGGGATGGTGAAGTAATTTTAAGTTAAGTTATTGATTGAGCTTAGCTTATTTTTTCCATATTTTTTTTGAGAAAATGATTTGTTGTTTTTTTTAATGTTTGAACCTGAGTCTAAAATATAATAAACAAATTATATTGTGCCACTCGGTCATTTTGTGATATTTCCGATTTGGGGCACTTGATTATTACTTCTTATAACTGCTTGTAGTGTTCAAAGCAATATTTTGTAAGTTCATAACTTGTAGAAACTTGCTTTTTCTTTTGTATCCGGGTCTTGAAAAGAGGCCTCCTTATTTGTCTATTTGTCGAAGTACGTGATTCATTACGGCTTTGTGTACCGATCAAACATTACAAATAATAGAAGACCTTCATCTCATTTATCAAGATAAGACAAGTAGACAGTTGCTGTATATATAAGCATATGCTCTCCAGTGTTGTTCACTGTGTGCTGCTTTTTCATTTGAGTAACAGGAAGAAATACATGGAGGGTGTAATCACATTTCTTTAAACGGATCATGCAGTGGTGTTCCCCACTCCCATTTCAACTCAGTGCCTGCGATGATACTATAAAGTGACTGTTGATCTTAGCTCTGTCTAGGAGATTCATTATATATTGCATCATGTTCCCTTCATGAATGTGTATGATACAATAAAATTTAAAGAATGTCTCTAAACGGTCGTCAGAGTAATTGGATAAAGAATATTGCAATAACCGTAATAATGTCACAAGAGGGCTAAATATAACTAGAAATATATGAAAATGTTAAGGGGCATATTTGGTTGCATTTTAAAAAGATCAAAAGGGTAGGTAATACACATACAGTATCTATTTCTGTTTTATAACTCAGGCTTTTAATTATCCTTGTAGTTAAACTGGGTGAGAAGTAAAATATAATATACTATTTGTTTGATCTGCTCATAGCAAACAAACTTTATTTTAAATAGTCAAAAATAAATGGTGACTTGTGTAAATTTAAAGCTGATTTAGTACGGTGGCCCCGAAGTGCAAATCAAATTTTATTTGTGTAACCCATATTGACAATCTGTAAAAGGTGCGACACCTTCTGTTCTCAACACTTAGATGAGGGAAAACTTCCCAAAAAACGAGTCACATAACAAAAGACCAGAAAAGAAACGACGCAAATAAAAAACCTGACGGCAAATAAGAGAACTTAACAAATCAGAAAATACAACAGCAAATTAGATTTTATTGTTAACCACTGACGAATAAGATGACATAATGGCAAATAAAATAAAAAAAAATCACAACAGCAAATGAGATTTTATTGTTGTGATTTGTTGTGCACCTAATTACTGAGTGTACCTAAACGCAACCATCGAGAAAATCCAATCACATAACCATACAATAACGTGGAAAACCATCATATATTGAATAAAACATATTGGAGTCAGCTACATTATATTTGTGATAATCAAATCTTAATTGTGTTTCTTTGAACACAAAACGACTAATTAGTTTCATTAATCACTTTTCCAATTTGCACAAAGGTACGTGAACGCAAATATTGACAGTCATTGTGTTTGTGTCTGCCATGTGGGTGGTGGCGCATGTTTTGCTGCTCGGGCAGCACCGTGTGGGCGGGGAGCCGTTACGTCCACCCTCTCCTCCAGAACCCCGCCCCCTGTCAGCTCCTCGTCGGTGTAACCCGGTGCACAAGAGGAGCGTGGGCCCTTGCGTTGCCCGCGTCCAATCAGCGCTGTCGGTTGGGATGTATGTGTTGTGTGGCCGCGGCGACGAGCGGGGCCACACGGGCAGTATGGCGGAGGAGGGCGGTGTGTACGAGCCGGAGGAGCTGGGGACGCGGCTGCTCGCTCTGTCCGGCCGCTACTCGAGCGAGGGGCTGCGGGCCGACAGCGGGGCTTTCTGCGCCGACTTCTGCGAGGTAAGGAGCCGCGGCCGGAGCGGGTGTCCGGGCCCCTTGTCGAAGAGACGGAGCGGTTGCGCTGGCCGACTCCCCTCCCCCAGAAGGGCTCGCTCCGCGGCTAGCGTTAGCTCCCAGCCTCGTAACCACGGAGCTAACGATCCGCAGTCGACCCAAACACCAACAAATCCCCGTAACGCCTTCTGAATAACACGTCCAATGGCGCGGGCCCGTCCTCTGGTGATGTTAGCGGCGCCGTGGAGTCTGCGAATCTGTTATATTGTGCTAATTATTGTTCTCTGCACAGTAGGCAAAGCTAACTCGGCTACTCGCCAGCTGGCCAGCTAGCCCGGGATCTAGTTAGCCCGAGCCGCGGGCTGGACAACTTTCTGCAGCCCACACAGTCGGGGTAATCCCCGGCTGTGTGGCAGGTAGCATGTTAGCTTCTCCTCTCTGACCACGGGTTGTCCTGCGAGGGTTAGCTTCCGTTATCGAGCAGAGATCAACAACTCCGACGCGTTTCGTAACGACCCCCAAACACAGCAACAAGACGTGTACCTGTAGGTGCAGATGGGGTTATAACCTCCGTACTGGCGGGGGACACGGTCAACTCAGCTACTGTCACTGCCGAGATGTTCATCTTTATGTAAATACTGGGCCACTGGCGTCAAATTCAATGGTTTCCTCAATATGTTGGCACTAATCAGGGAGAATGCACGAAGCCCAACTGGTGTGTTTGGACTCGACCATCTTCCACGAAGCCCAACTTGGGAATGTTTTTAAAGTCTTATCTGACCCCCCCCCCAACAGCAACAACACACGGACTTGTACGTGCATGCTTGCAGAAATGGATAACAACACATTTCTAAGTTTTCATGATACAATAACTTTGGAGGATGCAAACCAGTCTCTTTCGACACTAATCAAGTGGAATTCATGAAGCACAATTGTGTTTTAAACAGAGATTAGCTGAAAAATTAAGTGTAAGTGCCTGTAAAGCCCAAAGTAGAAATGTTTCTTAATGCAAAAATGTACCCCACCCCCACCAATAACAAGACATGTACCTGTACACAGCATGCTTGCAGAAATGGATAACAACACAATTACTGGTACCACGACATGTCCCCATACACAGAAGTTTTCATGATTCAATAATGTTAAGAGGATTCAAACTGGTCAGTTTATGGACTCATTCAAATGTGCATTCAAATGTCAGCTGGTAACTGTCACACTGTTAAAGGTAACTTTATAGCCCAGTTGCAGATGTTGGGAAGTGGTCAAACCAAGATATTAGTTCTTATTTCTTTAATGGGCCACAGGCATTAAAGTCGATGCTTTACTCAACATATTAGCAGAGTTTGGGACATGTGAAGCACAACTGGTTTGGTTAATCCGTGTTTTAAATCAGATAAACTGCCAAACATAAGTTGTGATGCTTCCTAACTTCCTATTGTTTAATTTAATAGTAAACTGTGTGTAAAGGCCTGAGGAAAGCACTGACCGTTCACAATCACAGTGGTGCACAAGAGCAGTGTCTGGGGTCTCCATCATTACGGGGCAATACAAGCAAATTGAATTGTATTGCAGACAGGCCCCCGACTTACACAGGTTTACATTGTGCACTGTAATTACATGCAGCGATGGGGAAGGCTGCAGACATAGCTGTTAACAGCAATGTGATAATATAATTAAAAATATGACCCGACCATACTGATGATTGCCGTGGTAATCAGTGACTTACACAGCTGTCTGTTTCCTCTTGATTTTTAATGTTTTAAAATCAAGGTATTGGTTGTAGGGCTGTAAAAAACAGTTAATCTAATAGTTATTCATTGTTATTTCGTTGTAAGATCCAACGTCTTAGTCTGACCAACAGTCAGAACCACAACGATATCACATCACACTCAAACTAATAAATGATCAACAAAATTGGTGTCAATAGCATCTCTTTGATTCTTTATTGGCAACACTGCACAAATTGAACCTGTTGAAACACCAAAGTACCTTTAACTACAGTCCAAACATCTAAAACACCTGCCGACGGTTACAAACTGTTAATTGTCCATTTGATTTTGTTTCTGACTTTGCCTTTTCTCCCTGCAGCTGGTGGAAGAGTTTGCCTCTCGCTGGCAGGTGCCACTGCCTCAGCTCAGGATCCTAGAGATAGCTCTCCGCTACTTTTCCCGAGCCTCTACCTTCTTCACGTCAAACTGTGATCATGTGCTCAACACACTCAGTAGCCTGGCATTGTGAGTACACACACCTCCTGAAAGAGGAGGCTTTCTTGGCGTAGAAGAGAGTTAAATCAATGTGACGCACTCCTGCACGTTTTACTACGAGTTTATGGTGGTGACTTATCACTTAAACTAATAAAAGTTTACAAATACATGAGTCATAACCACTTTTCTCTTATCTGAATAACTGTGTGAGAGCATTGTCAACACCTCCTGCCCGAATTGTAGTCGCAGATCAACCAGATAGAACCAAGCCAGTGGTGACATGTAGTGAAAAGACTTTCAAACCACATACATGCAGAACAAATGTGATTATTCACACATGCTAAATAAAACCATTGTTTTTTTTTATGTATTTGTTCACCAAGTCTAAAGTGGTCATTCTCTGGGCTGCTGGCTGCAGCGTTTATGGAACTGAAGGTTGATTGTGTTCTCTGGCTCACACGAGCACGTTTGTGAGCCAGGAAAGCCCCTGGAGTTCTGCCAGCTGGAGACCCAACTCCATCCATTAACTCTCCGTCCTCTGTCCCCCTGGGTCTCCCCTCAGTCTCCTAATTAACTCTTTATCACAATAAACGTGTTTAGATCCATATAAACAACTGAACACGTCATACATATGAAGTAAGCTGTTTGAAGTTTGGCTTTGTTGGTAGAAGCTAATGCTTGTCATCCCCTTACAGGAGTGTTTTTGAGCTGCTGCTGTTCTTTGACCAGAAGGACTTCCACCAGGAGCCACTGAAACACTTCACTGTCACATTCCAGGTAAGAAGGAACAGACAAATCAAAGATTAGAAGCGTTAGGAGATTATTTTTTTGTTTCTCAGTGAGCTTTACTTCTCAGAACAGGCAACTGTCATGAAAACACTGTTACTATTTTTAAAACCCATTGCTTTATGTCCCTCATCCCTCCAGGAATGTCATTTGGTCCTTGCGAGGCATCAGAATGTTCACTTACTTCAGGTGGAGCGTTTGGTTCAGGGCGACGGGCCTTGGGCCGACTCAGTCTTACAGGCGATCCTCAGTGAGTCCAGTTTACCTCAGAATGAAGGTAGGCAACATCTATGCTTTACATGAATCGTCCTCTTGTCTCCTCACTGGATTCCTCTCCTCTCATACTCAACTAAAAAGTCTGACTTTGTAAAGTAGTCTAATTGGACACAGCCCATTATAATTATTCATTTTTGAATTTACCAGAATTTATTTAAAATTGTATCTCTGGTTGTTTATTGTAAATCACTGCAAATGTTTGCATCATTAATTTGTCTCTCTCCTGGCTTGACCTCTCCTCAGTGGATGGGTGCATCAACGCTGAGCTGCCGCTGTTCTTTGAGCTCCGGGTGCGCTACCTTTTGTCCTGTGAGCGGGTCAGCGAGGCCATGGCCCTGGCTAGGTGTTGTGCTCGGCATCCCATGGCAGGACGGCACTTGTTCTTCCTCCAGGTCTACCTCACGTGGCTTTACAAAACGTCACAGCATGACCGCCTGCATAAAGAGGTGGGCTGAGTCACTGTTGTTTACTGTCTGGGTTTTGCTTGGGTACCACACAGAACTGTCGTTATACTGATACCTCCGTTGCCCTCTGATTTCAGGTGGATGATGTTAATAGCAAAGATGCTGTTCACATCATCTGTAGTTTGGAGTGTGAGGAACAGGATGACTTGTTACTTGGCCTCAGCAGAGCCTTCCTCTCCCAGCAGCTCCGCAGGGGAGACGTGTACTATTTGTGGTAAGTAGACGCTAATGTAAACTGAAGTTTGTGTATAAAATCAGCTTTAAGGGCTATTATCAAAAATCTAAACTCCTTTCTCTGCAGTGATCTTGTCTTCATATGGAGTAAACTTCACAGTCGGTTGGACACATCCGAGCAAGCTCTACTCGAGGAGAGTCAACAGCTGATGCTGTGTGCCACCAATGTCAACTCTATCTTTCCATTCATCAGAGCCATACTGCAAGAGGTGAAACAGATATTTGAAATGCAGTGATTGAGTAGTGGTCTTAATTGAGTAGATTTATTAACATGTTAAATCCTGTGTTTGTAATCTTTCTAGCTGGGTGAAGATGGTAAACAGTTCTGCGTGGAGCTTTGTACTAATGCCCTGGAGTCTTGCCTTCCCTGTGATGTCGTCACCAAGTCCCTAATCTACAAAACCATTGCTGGCCTGCTCCCCAATGACCTGGAGGTTTGCCGGGCGTGCGCTCTCCTGGTCTTCTTCCAGGAACGCACAGTTGAGGCCTACAAGAGGGTGTACCTTCTTTACATGCATCCCGATCAGGAGTACCACGTGGAGTACAGCCCCATCGGGAATCATGTTCGCTTTGAAATGCTACAGGTAGAGTTTCTTTTGTGGCAAATCATGACATAGATAAAGTTTGAGATTCTACAAGTGTACAAGTGACTGATGTTACGAACAGGTCTTTCGATTCAGATTAGCGGTACTTTGATGTTTGTCATTTTTCCATATTGTTGTACCAAAACAAATGTTCCTTCTCTCCTCAGGTCTTGAAGAAAGACCTCTACTTTGACCCAGAGTTTTGGAACCTCATTGCTTTGCGGACCAATTGTTTGAAGTTGATGAGCGAGAAAGTGGTTAGTGCTGCCCTTGAAGAAATCATGGAGGACAAATGGATCTCTAACTATTCCACCAAAGAGCCTGCTTCACGGTCAAGTACATGTCGGAGAGGAAAGAAAAGGGCACTTCAGGCGGCAGCAAAGAAGCGTCACCAGAGAAATGATTCTGACACTGCATCCAAAAGACTAAAGGTGGGCCCGGGCAAAACACAACTAAATGATGATCATGCTGTAAAGACAGAAGGCGCCCAGGGGTTACGACCTTTGAAGGACAAATCATCTGAACCTTTGAGACGTTCATTTTGGCGGCTAGACAGAATACAAGACAACGTCACCATTAGGTACGGAGAACACAGACGCATCACGCGACTCTCTGAGAAGAACCCTCCAAAACGAAGGATTAGAAAACCCAGGTGGCTTCTGGAAGACTCAGCAGCTCTTAAAAAGAACAATGTTTCTCCAGATATCAAAAAGCACGAGTTGAGACATCAGCAGCACCATCGATCCTCGGACATGAAGAGGCCTGAAGCCGGTCAGATCAGGAACAATGCAAAACACAAAGCACCGGTAAACTCTCATTTAGGCGGAAGGGAAATCAACAAGCACCAGAGAGAATTTTCTTTGGATTATGATGAACCAGCGCAGCCTCCACAAATCATTCTTGAGCTCTCCTTACCAGACAATGAGCTGATGGGTACGTTTACTGAGGAATCTGGCAACAGACAGAGAGGATTTCCTCAAGTGCTTCTTTACAAGCCCACAGTGAAGCTTCCTGCCACATCACAACCCGTGAAGACTGTCCTTCGCAAGGAGGTTGTTCTAAGAGCGCGGGATGCCGCCATGTTTATAAAACAGCTGCACTGTTACGCTCGCCGCCAGAAAGGAAAGGGACATGGATTGAATGTTCACGGCTCAGTATCAACTATCACACGTTCCTCTGTGCAGGGAAGTCCCCCTAAAGATGCACAAAGACGGCGCTGTGAAAAGCCTGAGGGGAAAGGTGCCTCTCGGACACTATCTGAAGTTTTACAGAAAGTCCATCCAGTTTCACGAAAGACGTCTGCAGCAAGAGAGTCTGCTGATGCTCCACAGACACCAGCAGGGGCAAAAGTGACTAAATCTCCAGTCTCAGACAAGGTCCCTCAACCTGCAAGCAAAGGAAAATTGTTGCGCAACGTTTCTTCAGCAAGAGATAAGTCTGCGGTTGAAATGAAAGCTACCACTGCGTCACAGACATCAGACGAAGCTGACAGAACAGAAACCCCAGTGCTGGATAAGATCATGCAAGCTCAAACAGCATCTGCAAGAGAGCTCTGTGAAGAACCTGCTGTTGAAATGAAAGTCACCATTGCCTCACAAACCTCCGCAGCAGCCAAAGTGCCACAGTCCCCAGGTTTAGGTGTATGTAAAGCACAAAGTGAAGAAGACCTCTCCAGAATCACTGCTTCAGCCGAGATGACCACTGCAGACAACAATCACAGTACAGTTAATGATGAAACCCCTCCTGTCTCCGATAAAGCCAATAATTCAAACACTGCCGATGCTGATCCTTTGCCCTCTCAGACCCAAGATGTTGTTCTCAGAGATGGCGGAAAAGAACTGATGTCACTCTCCTCACTGGCTGAAAAGATTCCTGTTGCCAAAGCAAAAGCAGACACTCCAGAGGTGCTAAACACAGTCTGCAACAACATCGCTGAGGCGGACTTGCATCCACCTTGTGAGAGGGACACAATCCCCAGAGGAAACATGGTCACTCTCAGTAAAGCATCAGAGCCTCGGGCTACTTATTCGCCTCCAGACCAGGACGCTATGAATGACATATCTGCTCTGACGTTAGTAACCGAGATGGTTACCGAACTTGCACCTGAGGCACTTGCTCGAGATCTGGAGAATGACAAACAGCGAGCTCCAGAGAATAGTGCCTCCGAGGCTTCAACAGTTAAAAGTAAAACTAATGTACCTCACAAAATCCGGTCTACCTCCAGCTGCTCTGTATCAGCACAGGAAGCCTCCACAGTCAGTGATGTGCAACTGAACAAAGGGACAACGGCAACTCAGGATATTGATTCAGATGCATCTGAGAACAGTGAGCCAGAAACGGAGGAATCCAAGTTGGAGTTCAGTTGTACTTTCTGTGACAAGTTCTTTAAGGGAAGTCGTGTCGTGTCACACGCAATGTTCCATTATCGAAGAGATGAGTGCATGTTCTGCAGGACGATGTTCAAAGACGACCTCTTAGCCATGATGCACCTGTCAGCTCACATAGAGAAGCTGAAGAAGAGCAAAGACCAAGAAAACCGGGTCTCTGAGACCAAAGGTATTTCCACACCGAAAACCTCCGCCAAAGATAACACCACGGACATGTCGTCTGCTCGCCGTGGGAGGGGGAGGCCGAGGAAACCTGATGTTCCTGAATCAGAAAGTCTTCAAGATCCAAGGCCCCCTGAATCCAGAAAGTTGAGATCGAAAGACAAGTCAGCAGATGAAAAGCCTTCACAAGAAAAGACACAAAACACTTCAAAGCACCTTAATAGTGAAACGCCTGTTCCTAAAGTCAATGGGCATATTGGAAAAAAGACAGAACTTGGACACGTTGGCAAAAAGAAAGAGATTGTTACAGCGAGAAAGGATTTGGAAGCGGAGCAGCCACTTCCACAGCAGGAGAAATCCCAGGAAAGGACAAGTAATGAATCTGAGAATCATGAGTTGTCAGAAAAAGAAGATAAAAAGATGAAAACTGAATCTCTGCCGTTCCTGAAGGCAACCACAAAAGAGAGAAACGTGGAGCCACAAGAGAAAGTTAATTGCCCCGTGGATGGATGTGTTTGGTTTAAAGACTTGTCGAAAAACCGTGTTGCCCTCCTGTACCACGCTCTGGATGATCACCACGGTGAGCTCAAACCTTTAGAACTGGCGTTCCGTGTGGGAAACAGTAGATGTTCTATTTGCATGAGGGTTTTGTTTAGTTTCAAACACTTTCAGCATCACGTCGAAAGGCACAGAGTCTCTCCTCGGCATCCTTGCCTTCATGACGGCTGTCCGGCCCGGTTCAAATCAGGAATGGAAATGAGACGGCACGCCAGGAGGCACAATCCGCTGCAGGCAGTGTGCTGCCTCCCTGGGTGTTCTCAACTATTTATTTGCCTCTGGGCACTAAACCTTCATGAACGAGAGCACTACACTTCCAAACCCACAAAACCACACAAGATGACTAGTGAGGAAACGGGCGACAAACATAATAACACAGCAGTTGGGAAGAAACAGCAGGTTAATGAGCCAAAAGATGCCACTGCTCTGAATAAGACTTTGAGTTTAAAGGCTGCTTGTAAATTAAGAAGACGAGCTACACATAAGTCGTCATCGCGAAAACACATGAAAGCTCCTCTCTCCAGTGACAGGGACTCGAAAGAAAGAAATGAAACCGAGGATTCAAATGTCTTAAAGAATCTGTCCAACAAAGACACCTCTGCACAGCCTACTGTTCCAAATCTGAGATTAAGACAAACATTAAGGAAAGTATCAAATACGACCATGGCAGCTCGTAAGGTCATCTCATCGTCATTGTTAAAACGCAACAACAAAGCGAGGCACAAGTTCAAGAAGAACCAGGTGAAAGTAAACACAGACGTTCCGAAGAGAAGAGGTCGTCCTCCGAAATTAAAGAAACCCGTGCACGATGAAAACACTTCTACTGGTCAAAACAGTGAAACCGTCATAGAAAAAACTGCTCTGCAAAAAGATCCGAAGAATCCCGCTCAGCTTTCAAGTCCAAGTCCCAAAGCAGCAGTGGCCTCAGATGTTAGCGACGGTACAAAAGAACAAGAAGTTAACAAAACTACAAAAACATCAGTCAATGAATCAAAGTGTAAGAAATCAGTGAACAAGCAGATTAAGAAGGGTCACGTCAGTTCAAATCCATCAATCAGCAGAACCTCAGCAGACAAGACACTCAAGTCGACCACTGACAAAGTGAAGAAAGTCCACAAAGCGAAAAAGCGCTCCTCTCTAGAAAGTGGTTGCCAAAGTGCTGCTTCAAATTCCAGCGAGTCAAAGAAGCCCAAGGTTACAAAAAGCAAAGTCGACACAAAGACAGAGTCTGCTTTGAAAAAGACCACCAAGGTGCTATCTGCTGTCCAACAAGTTGAAGCCAAAACAGCAGTCGTCGTAGATGAGGATGGAAAAGCAAAAACAGAAAACAAAGACTCGACAGATGACCGCACTGGTGAGTCTGTGCCTCCTGTTGCATCGAATGATTTGGCAAATACATCTTCCCCCACATCTGGAGAGACAAACGAGGAGAAATCAACGAAATCGCACCTCACGAAAAAAGAGAAACCTAAAGAGAATAAAAGTAAAACAGCTTCTTCAGGCTCTGACAAGGTCAAAAAGAATCAGAAAGATGTTAATAAAAAGACGGACAAGAAGACAGTCAAGGAAAAACGGCCACGCAAGGACCCGAGCAAAACACCTGCAGTGAAAAAGAAATCAAAATCTGTAGTTCAACCAGAGGATGGGGCTAAAGCAGCAGCATTGGAAAAGGGCGATCAGAATGAGGAGGGCAAAGTAAAGGAAGATCCAACTCTTTCCAGCTCTGGTTCCTCTGCACCTGCAGATACCAGCAGCTCAAAGGAGAAGACGTCTCCCACTGCCACTGAAGAGAACCCGCAAAAGGTAACACAGAAAAAATTAAAGAAAAACTCTGACCCGAACAAAGAAATTAAGAAGCGCAAGAATATTCATAAAGAAGGTCACACAAAGAGTGTCAAAAAATCTAAAGGTGACGGTGTCCCAGCAGCAAAAACGCCTAAAACTGAAGTCAAACCATTCACTGAGGTGAAAGCCGCGGTCGAGGAGAGCTCTGTAGGCGAGGAGGGAGCGGCTTCAGCAGAAACGCCACCGTGTTCAATCAGCAGCTCTGGTTACTCTGTCATTAACAGAAAAGTGCCGGGTCAAGTTGTGAAATCATCGGTGTGCAAGGACACGCTCGCCTTGTACGGTAAGAAGCCGTACATGCGTCTGCCACCCACGGCGTACCTGGACGAGAAGTACATCACCATGCCAAAGCGGAGGAAGGATATGTCGCCGATCGAGTCGTCTCATAGGAGCCCGCCTCCCGGACTGGCCTCTGTCGCAGCGGCGCAGCAGAGACAACGATGTGCCAACTGTTTCGCTACTTTCACCACTGCTGAGGACCTGCAGGGTCACCTCCAACTGCAGAAGTGCTCCAACCTGTTTGGGTTCGACTCGGATGATGAAGGTAAGAAGCCTTTGTTATGGATTAGTCAAATCAAAAGTGACAAAACAGATCCACTTCTATTTTACTTGAGCTATTTGCCAAGAAAAGGGACCTAAAGTAGAATTTTATGCTCAAAGTCTATATTTACCTTCACCACGGAGGTAATGTTTCCATTTTCTTTGGTTGTTTGTTTAATTGTAAGCAGATTACACAATAAAAAACAAAGGAATATCTATGAAACTTGGTGGAAGGATGTGGTGTGGGTCAGGGAAGAACCAATACAAGCATAAAGGTTCAATTTGTTAAACAATCTTTTTATCTGTTTCAGGCAACAGTTGAACAGATGTGGTCAAGTCTAAGCGGATCATCGTCTCGAATGCAAAGCGGACCGACCTGTGGACCTGCATGAAGCCCCCGGACGGATCATACCTCAACAGACTCTTCTCTGATTGACTTGTTTTTTGTCACTTGGGCAAAGACTCCTGCATCAGGCGTTGACGCAGGAAGCCGAGAACTGAAATTTGTGCGACCTGACGTTTGCTGCAGCATGTGCCTGTTAATGCGAGGCCCCGGGAGCGGCCGGAACACGTCACACAGCCAATCAGTGAATAAGGACTACTGACCTGGATCCCAGTCAGACTGTTAGCAGACAGCTTGTACTGAAGTGCCTGCTCTGGAAGCGCCCCGGCTGTTTCAAGCGGCTTCGACTGGTTTGGACGTGAAGCGTTATAAAAAGACGGGGCTCTTGAAATCTGTGGGAAAAAAAACTGACTCTCGATGAAAATGCTGCTCCTGCTCCCACTAGGATACATATTGTTCACATCAGTAAGCCATAACATGACACTTTTGCTTTTTGCACTCTTCTCATGAAATATCTTCACTATTTGTTCTGCTTAAATTCCTATTATGTTATTTTAACATCCTGAGATTACAAATTTAATGTAGAGTCTGAACTTTGAAAGATGTAAGATTTCTATATCAATTTCTAATTTGAAAGGTTTTTATGTATAATCATTGTTTAAATAATTTTATTTCTTATTATGCGTCGCCCGCGGGGTTGATTTGGTCTGTTCTGCTTGTTGTCATCATCAGTAACCAGTAGGGGTCAGCGTGCACCAATCTTCTGTTCCTCATTATTTAACACAGTTCTTTTTCCCTTTTACGAAACAATTTGATATTGATGGAATCTTTTGCAACAGTCAAATTTATACATAGACATTAGCTCCATTGCATTTGTTTCAAGAAATGCTTCGTCTTCCAGTCACATCCATTGACTTTCATTTCTTTTTAGCAGAAACGGCTTCAAAATGTGCCAGTATCCCACAATACTCTGCCGGATTCTGTCACTAATCCGCTCTGCTATTGTTCACTGTCAGTGGAGCAGCTGACGTTTTGGCTTCTGTGATATTTTCTCACTTTAATCTAGATGTTTAATTTTTGGTCCCCATCTTTGCTGAACTGTACAAGACCATAGAACCATTGTGATTTCTCTTTTAGGCTGAATGTTGTCTTTCAGGATTCCTCCAGAGAGGACGAGAGACGTGGCAGTGAAACTACCACAGTTTTAAGTGTAATTAAGGAGGCAGCCTGAGTCTTTAATGAGCAGCAGCAGGTTATATTTATTTATGTTATTTTCTATCTTTTGTAAATATTTGAAGAGTTTCAATGGCTTATTATAAAAATGGGATGTTGGAGTTGGGTTTATATTTTGTCCTTTGAAGAAAAAAATAAAACTTATTTCAATTCTGTTTGGCCTTAAAGTGTTTTCCAATTCAGCAAAAGTGCAAAGTTTAATCAGAGGAAGGAGCAGTTTGTTCCATGAGTATGAATGAAACAGATAAGACAGCAATGGGCTGCAGAGGAAGAGGAAATACTAAATGATGTCCCTGCTCTTCAGAAAAGTTTGCGAGCCAACACGTGGAGCTCGTGGATAAATCCAAGATGGAGAACCCAGGTGTGCATAACCCAGCAATATAACACACTCGAGCTGTCAGTGTTTGCGGCCCTTTACTTAAAGTTCCCCATCGTTAATATATCTGCTTTGCTTTTCTACTTTTTTAACTTGGATGTTCTGAGACTTGGAAATGCAACAGTTGAAATGAAATGAATATCCATCAAAGCAATTACAGCTGTATGAAACTTACTAGTTTTCATAAGATGAAATTGATTATGATTATTTTCAAACGCATATGTTTTCATTTGAATGACCTTTTTTCTGATTTGAAAAGGAACTGAAAATCCCACCTGCGCCCAAAAGACCTGGATTTCCACCCTCAGGCTCAGATTCTCCACCATGAAAAGGAGAATTTTCCTGGACTATGACGAGAAGCATTAACTCAGAAATAAACCTAATTTCTTCCTCATTGTCTAACTCTGCTCTCTGGCTTGGATGCGAGTTATTACCAGTCAGACTTAGTCACTGTAAAGCAGCTTAATGATGCAGACAGGCGAATGTTTTGGCTGTGTGATAAGACCGACTGTCACAGGGGCCAGACTGAAAGGCGATCACTCCATTTTCCATCTGTGTCTGAGTCTGAAGAAGAAACAAGAGAAAGCAGGGAGAGTCAGGTTCCCGCTCACAGGTGGGTGCATGTGCGTCTGTTGACTGGCAGGTGGAGGTTTTTCTTCCACTGGATTTTAATTTGAAACATGAGCCAGGTAACGTGTGTTTATCATCACGCAAAGGAGCAGTGACACGTTTTTAACTCCTGTTATCTATTAGTATTGGATTATATGTGTTAGGATACCGCATACTACATTTATGAAGTAGTATTATAATAAACACATACCTGTTACTTGACCTGGGGGATATAACTTACTGAAAAATAGAAACAACATACTGTTCATCCTCTGAATTAAGTCTTATTACAATTCAGTGCGTTATATTCAGGGGTTTACAGACAGAATAAAATAGAAGTACATCAATACTGAGTAAGTTGGTGACTGTATTAACTCTTATCCACTTGTGCTATTGTTTCAATAGCTAAACGTATACAGCAGTTCTCTACACAGTGGTTTAGCATTCAACATCATCTCATAAGTGTCACACTTATTGTCACTTGGCAGGAAAAGTAACAGTGCAAAATAAAATCTGAAATAGTATTTTTTTTATGGTTTGAAAATTCCACAGTTTGGTTGGTGGAGAATCAAAAATGCTCTTTGTGGGTTGAGTTGTTCTGGGAAAATGCAATAAGGTTATTCATGAACATGAACAAAACCGGGACAAAAACATGAGTGTGACAATGCTTTTAATCATCACTTCAGAACTACTTTAAATATTTAATCATAGCAACAATATCATTTATCTCTGCATCCATGAAGCAAAAACACTACAATCGTTTCTACACTGCACTTAATCTTCATCTTAACATTTAGGGTATTTCTGAGCCAGAAGATCATAACATTTGAAGCTGAGGCGTTTTATATGACTTATTAACATCAATCTTTTGCAGTGCAGGAAAAGTTGACATTTAAAAATGTCAATTTCTCCATAATTAAAACTAGCGGAGTACAAAGACATGTAAGCAAAACAATATTTAGTTATGATTGTGACTTAAATACAGTATTATACAACAACGCACGTCCCTCCTTAAAATATCACTGTTTTAAATATGAAAAAAAAAAAGATTTAAATATTTACAAAATATTTTACATAGAATGTGTAAAGTTAAATTAGAAGAAGAACTAAAACTACCCAAGTGTTGCCATCCATTGTGAATGGATTCAGCCGTGTATGAAGGGAATCTTCAAAGAGCAGCACTGCAGTAGAGGCAAGTAGAAACTGGAATAAAATAACTGTGGGGAGTGTTTAAATTAGCTTTTAATGAAACGGGCTCTGGCATTAAACTGCTTTTCTGTTATTTAAAAAAATCAAGGACGCCGCACCAGCGAGGAATCATGATGTAAAAAGTGTGCCAGAATAAAAACCCTCAGCTGCAGTAAGGGATTCACTCCATCCCTTTTTAATACAGACACGCTCATATTGAAATCTGTTACTGGAAATTGTCGCTGGTGCTTTGAATGGACCAGTAAAATATATTATCACTTCTGCTAAAAGAGTTCTGCAAAAGTAAATCCTTCAACCTCTCAAATATGTCACGACTCTGCTGCCTGTTACCAACAGCTTAATCTGGGTGGTGGGGGGTGGGGGCATGCAGCCTGCTCTGTTATTATCCTGTTCCACTTTCCATTTCACACGGTCGTGGTTGAGTTTCTTGCTCAAACAGGCTGCAGCTGGGACGAATGCTGACTAAGGTTCTGGTTGGTCCATCCCGCCCACTCTTTGCAGCATAGTTTTTAGGAATTGTGACGGGTTGTTTGGGCAGACGGTGTCCAAGAGAGTCATATATATCCTCATTTCCTCGTCTTTTACCGGTTTTACTGCATGTGGGTGGACTAATTGTTTCATTGGGAAAAGAACCATTCTCCTGTAGCTTACTGGAAGAGCATTAGAGCGCAGGCCGCCTAATTAAAACTCCTCCAAGTGCTCCTTGTAGTCTGCTGTAATCCAATACAAGTAAATGTAATTCCTGTCCTCCATTCAAAGAGTTATGTCTGCTTCCTTTGTTTTCAGGCCAAAGAGTTTGAAGCCTCGGGTCAAAGGGCAATCACTCCTGCTCCACTGTCGGGCCTTTGATTGGTTATTTCCACTCAGGCCTCATGTAGTCGGGGATGCACTGGCAGACCTTGAGGCTGTAGTAAAACCCCGGCGAGCAATCACCTTTGGACTTTCTGCACGGCAACCTGTAACAACTGGACAAGAGGGAGGACAGTGTGAGTGAGGGCCAGAAAAGGCAACATCAAGAGGAGGATGAAAAGGAGGGGAAGTAGAAAAAAAGAAAAGAGTGGATGAAAAGGAAGAGGCGTAGGGGTTTTTTCGAAGGGAAGAGGAAGAGAGAGGAGCAGGGGGGAGAAATAAAAGAGACGACACAGGGGAGACAATATTCTCTTGGCGTGCATACTATTGATGATTCAGATCTTCACATCCCTTCTGGATACACCCTAATCCAAGTTTTGTTTGTGCACGCATCAAAAGATTCTGTGTGTGTGTGTGAGAGAGAGAGAGAGCAGGAATAAAGGCCACATTCTAGGAACTCTCTCCTTCAAAATCACAGTAGGTGTATGGTCTTCTGTGCACCGCCTCCTGTGACCAGATGTTGAGTCAAACCAAAATATAGACAAAACAATGAATAGAGTGAGGGAGAGGAATAATAATAATATCCCACACTGACCTCATATATCGCAGAGATGGACTGGGAGGTACCAGCTACTTGTGTGTTCATGTACAAGTATATAAAAAGTACATCCTCAGGTAATACTTTATATACTGCCTATATAGTTTCTGGATGTTTTACTTCACGTAGGTTTATTTTTTTTAAACAAATAAAGACACACAATCGCTCTTATGCCATTTTTAAATTAATATTCGACTCAAGTGCTAATCTTAAGAAACAGGGATCCTACAATTAATGTGCTTTGGTTGTTATTATGCTGGGGTGCTTCTTAATTTGCTTCTATTAATCTGCTGGGTTTTTGTTGTTATTTTTTCAGGCTAGATCCATTTCGACTTAATGCAATCCAATGACTATTAACAAAAAGTGGACGACGCGTGTGTATTCCCACGCAGTTTTAAAGTTTAAATAACCTGGATACAGGCGCCGCCATGTTTTGCCCTGGTGACGTCAGTAGCCGGAGTCTGCGCAGTGGACAGCACGCGCTTTCTGACGTATGTTCCCGCCAATGCACCCGCGCAGCCAATCGCAGGGCAGCGTTCACCTGTCACTCACAAGCTCCCGCCTCCTCTTTGCCTATCTTCTTAAGCAGATTCAATTGTCGCCGTTCCGGATTTTTTAACGTCGACTATTTTAACTTTTAACCGCTGGAATCGACGCTAAACGCGTTTTAAACCAACCGCGAAGAAAAAGAAGATTTAAAGGAGACATTTTTGGAAACTTTACGGGACTTAACGCCTGATACCTGCCGTGACCAACCTGAGGTGAGTTAGCTTCCCCCGCTTGGCTTCCAATACTTATGCTAATCCGACATTTTAGGTTTTCAGCTTTAGCTTTAATTTGGTTGACATTTGTTCTTCTCAGCAGCTCCACTCTTGTCTTATAATTATAATATATCTTAATATAATGTTTTAAATGTTGAGAGAATGTGTCTTCATCTTTATTAAATTGTATTTTATCAGCTAGCATGAGACATTTTATATGCTGCCTCATGCTAACTTTTGCTGTGTCACTTCAGTTATGCTAGTTCTGTGTGGCTAATGCTGGTGATTAGCATGTGCTAATATCTGTTTAGCTGTAGTAACAAGTAACATTTTAATCATTAATTATCTCTTCACATCGAACTAAAATGTTTCAGTTGTTGAGTAAATGTTTGTTCATCTTTATTAAATTTTGTTTTATCAGCTAACATGATACATTTTATATGCTGCCTCATGCTAACTTTTGCTGTGTCACTTCAGTTATGCTAGTTCTGTGTGGCTAATTCTGGTGATTAGCAGGTGCTAATATTTGTGTAGCCGTTGTAACAAGTACTTTTTACTGGGAACTAGCTTTGTGTGACTAATGCTGCATGTACAAAAATGTCTGTCATTGAGAAAATGTGTCTTCATCATTGTTAAATGGTAATTTATCAGCTAACATGAGACATTTTATATGCTGCCTCTTGCTAACTTTTGCTGTGTCACTTCAGTTATGCTAGTTCTGATTGGCTAATGCTGGTGATTAGCATGTGCTAATATCTGTTTAGCTGTTGTAACAAGTAACATTTTATTCATTAATTATCTCTTCACATCAAACAAATGTTTCAGTTGAGTAAATGTGTCTTCATCTTTATTATATTTTATTTTATCAGCTAACATGATACATTTTATATGCTGCCTCATGCTAACTTTTGCTGTGTCACTTCAGTTATGCTAGTTCTGATTGGCTAATGCTGGTGATTAGCATGTGCTAATATCTGTTTAGCTGTAGTAACAAGTAACATTTTAATCATTAATTATCTCTTCACATCGAACTAAAATGTTTCAGTTGTTGAGTAAATGTTTCTTCATCTTTATTAAATTATATTTTATCAGCTAACATGAGGCATTTTATAAGCTGCCCCATGCTAACTTTTGCTGTGTCACTTCACTGATGCTAGTTCTGCGGCTAATGCTGGTGATTGGCAGGTGCTAATATTTGTGTAGCCGTTGTAACAAGTACTTTTTACTGGGAACTAGCTTTGTGTGACTAATGCTGGTGATGAGCATGTGCTAATATTTGTCTAGCTGTAGTAACAAGTAACATTTTATTCATTAATTATCTCTTCACATCGAACTAAAATGTGGGTCATTGAGAGAATGTCTTCATCATTGTTAAATACTAATTTATCAGCTAACATGAGACATTTTATAAGCTGCCTCTTGCTAACTTTTGCTGTGTCACTTCACTGATGCTAGTTCTGCGGCTAATGCTGGTGATTAGCAGGTGCTAATCTGTCTAGCTGTTGCAACAAGTAATTTTCACTGGGAACTAGCTTTGTTAATGTGACTTGTTTTATTCATTAACACCACATTTACTTTTATAATCAATGAATTTTGAATGCAACTATTTACTACTTACACTTTTTTTTAATTAATTATCACTTCACTTATGTTAAGTTTTCTTTAGTTTTTTGGTGTAATGGTATAAAAACCTCTAATCCTATGCACAATATGTTTGGTTCTGAATTTTGGGTATGTTTTTCTCCATGTAAGTGTATTATGTTTTTACACAGTCTTTTACTTTTACAAATACTCTAAATCTTATTTTTTGCTCAAAATTAATTATCTACTATAAATATTTTTTAAATTAATTATGCTTTCTTGGAAGAAATCCATAGTAACTGGGCGCTAATATTACAACTAAGGAAATGTACTCATTCATTCTCAGCTCAACAGGCCTGATATAATTTAACTTTGTCACAAATAGAGTAAGTTTTAGAAAGTTCCATCAACGGTCACGTGTGTATTTCTGTGAACTTTCCTATATGTTTAAAAGCCACGACTATAAATCACTCCTTTTACAGTCTCATGTCTGCTCATGTTTTTCTTTGTGCCTGTCACTCCATCTGTCTCTTAGCCTGCCCGCCTGTCTGATGGCTGCTCTGTGCACTGTCATCAAGTTCACTCAGTCTCTGTCTCTCTGCAGGCCTCTGGGTTCAGAGGAGGGTTGATCTCTAGCATGCTTGCTGTGGGAACCGCAACATGCGTGCTGAAATGAACACGCAGCTGAGACCATGGTCAAATGTTTAGGGCGCCCTGTGTCCATAAAAGGTTGTGTGGAAACTTGTTGGCAAAAGTAAATGGAGAAAGAGTTTTCCATTCTTTAGTATGGAATGCTTGACATGTCCATTGAGATTTTGCTTTTTTTCTCCCCTCTGACATTCTCTGGAAGCTCAGTTGTTTTACTCGCTCCCATGGTGAACACGCAAGGACTGACCAGCCAAACTAGTCCCAAAAGCCCAGAACACAGGGCCAGTTTTCCCACTGGTTGACAAAAAATGTACTTTTGAACTGAAGAGTTTTCACATGTGCATCACAAATCTCTGGTCCACTGGAGAGGTGGATGTGTTCAGATAATACTTTACCTGTATGGTACTTATTTAAACAAAGTAATTTGTTTAAATAAGTTTTAAAATGGCTTAAATTTATTTAACTGTATTTTGACCAATTTAATTCAAATGAAATCTTATCCTCTAGTTTCTACTCTGCCAATCGGACCCTTTATTTTCATTTAGTTTTTTGTATTTACAATAATTTATTTGTTTTCCATTCTGTTGGCCAGGTATTAAATATTTCAACCATCCAAATTTACATTTTAAGATGGAAAAATAACTGCACAAATGTAAAAAGGAATGCATTTATTACAATATCGATATTCATTATATCTATAAACAATTTATCACTGGTTTATATGAATATTTTATCTGGTTGCTCCACCTGACATTTATCAGTTGTCATCTGAAAAATATGCTGAATGATTGCCTTTTGAAATGATGCAGATATTTTATTTTTTTGTAGCTTTATCCATCATTGACCCAAATGCAAAAGAATGATAATCATGTTTATGACAAGTGTGTTTATCCTCTTTTTTACTTGGTGTGGAGGGGGTAATGGTCCTTAAAGTTTGGCAGAGACCCAGAGTGTGGATAATTTTATACCCAAAGGAGACATTCTCGTTACTTGTCCCTCTCCACAGGAGTTTAGAAGTCAGAGCTGAGAAATTGGATGTCTTTGCTCAAGGACACTTGAACCAGTTGCAAATTTGCTGAAAATAAGCCTTGAAACATTCTCTGTTGGCCTACCTGCAGGTGTTGGGGTTGAACTTCTTGCCCTGCCGCAGACATGAGTGTGAACTCTCTCTGCACTGACACAGGCAGGTGTCAGGGTTGAGGGGATGATTTCCAGGACAATCTGCCGCACAGACGCAGCCACACAGGTCTTCATCCCACCGCTGGCCAGCAGGGCACCACTTCCCTTCACCTTGACCTTCACACTGGCATTCACCTGAGAGATTAACATGAAGAGAAAAACAAACATGAAGGTAATTCATGCATTTTGTGCACCTGTCAGTGTTGTTGGGCAAAATTTCCCTATTGTGGTACCAATAAAGGATTCTTATCTTATCCTGCAATTTGTGATGGTCGTGTTTGTACTTGTTTAATATTTGCATAAACTTCCAAACACCTTCTCCCTTTTTTGATCTTACTCCATTGCTTTCAAACGAGGGCTTAAAGATGTGGTAAAGGTTGCCATTATTGTGGACACTTTTTTCATTAGCAATATAAATAACGTATTGAGTATGAAGGCATATTATCAAAGAAAAATCTGATTACAGAGCATTTTTTTAAGTATTTGTTGAACAGCCAAGAGAACACTAATAAGGCTTTAGTGTTTTTGTATATTTGAGTACCTAAAACAAACGAACAAAAATGACCTTTCCCTACTGGTTTGAAGAGAAAAGATACCGTAATGACACTAATATAAGGCATACACTAATATAAGGCAGCGTTTGTTACAACAGAGGTTCATTTCTTTTGGAGTACTTGTGTTATTACTGTATTTTACTAAGTGTTGCATTCTCTGTTGTATGAAGCGTATTCATGTTGCAAGGCTATTTTCCACCCTGTCTAACTTTTGAGTTTATCCGCCTTAAGTGTTTGGTCCAGTTTTAACCTGCTGTAGTCTCTGAATGTTGCCACGGGGGGAAATAAACTCATGACAAGTGAAAACAAGTTCTTGGTGTCTCAAGTTTTTACTGCATAAATAAACTAGAGAGAAAATCTTTCAAACCGGGGAATACTAAATCTCTCACAGACGATGTGCTTAGAAAGGCTGAAGAATGACAAATGTGAATTTGTACAGAATCTGCTCATAACTGAAGACTTGAGTATAGAGCTGAGAACTATGGTTCGTAGTGAGTAAGATTGTAATGAGAGAGAAACAATGCGATGCTAGACTCTACCCACATTTTGTATTGAATCTGAACTTGTGATTTTGTAAATGCACAGGTAGATATTGGAATTGCGATTAGATTGCACTGCATTTAATGTAAACTGTTCTTTGTGAAATCTTCTGTCTTTGACAGCAGCACCTGAAACAGATGTACCATTCCTGACCTGCAGCCAGCCAACAGCTATTCAAACCAGCACGTCAACCTCCACCCCCTGAAGTCAGCCCAAGTGTTTGCCTCAGATTTCCATGCTGCCTTGCGACCTGAGCCCTGTTGTCCTCTCTCCAGTGTCATCATTGAAGCCCGCCCAGATAAGTAGTCCATCCTGGCCAATGTCCTGTCAACTCCTTGTTTCTAGTAGGTGTCAGGATCTGCCCCCTCTGAGGGACTCTTAAGTTACTGTTAACTACATTCTTTGTTGCTCTAGATTTCCTCCTCCAGAGGTTCTTTGCCTGCAACATTGGCCTCCTGCTCTCTCCTGAGGGGTCCCCTACCTCTGCATTATTCTTTACCACTGTTTTCCCCCTGGTCTATAGGTTCTGGTTCTGCTGTTCCTGCACTGTCTGGCCCCCAGCCGTTGCTGACACAGCTGACAATCAAAGTCAACATGCAACTTAAATGTTCGGGTGCCAGAACACCCTCAAAGAGAATTCTCTAACCTAATCACTCTGCATTTCATCATATATACAGTGTCTTCCTGTGATGCCAGCCTCCAGCTTTGTCTCCTGAGAAGTCCCACCAGCCTCTCTTGTCTCCCTGCACCATTGACAGCTGTTCCCACCCGGCCTGGTCACCAGCTACTGTTTTGACAATGCCTGAAATCCAGTGTGCTTGTATTTCTGACCACGCCAACCTGCTGTTGAATGTGTTGATGCCTGCCTTTTTCAGACCATTAAATAGAACTTGCTGATGTCATCGCCCACAATTTATTCCTTCAGAGGGTCTCTTCCTGTGACGTCAGTCTGCTGATCCGTTGCTGTCCTCCTGCTCGACCTCATTAAGTGTCTCTGCCAGACCTTCAGGCTCCTCGACAGGCTCAAGAGAGAAGTCCTCAATGCTATTGCCTCCTGCTGTCTGCTGAGGGATTGAGGAGTTGACAGTATAAGCCACGAAGCCCTGAATTCAGCCTGGTCTCCTGAGGGTGTCCCACGTATGGCCCCAGTAGCACAGTTCACCCAGAGGGTTCTGCCTGAAATGCATTTGCTGATTTTCAACTTGGTTGACTCTTGTTTCCTTTGACAATCCCACAAGAGAGCCTCTGCCTGTGACGCCAGCCTCCAGCTCTGTCTCCTGAGAAGTCTCACTAGCCCCCCGTTGGCCTCTCGTACTGACAACCCGGCTCAGCTGTTCCCAACCCTGCCTGGATGCTGCCGATACACAGCCTGCAATCCAGTGTTCCGCCTGTATTGAAGCCTGCACTGACCTAATGTTGAATACTCTGATGCCTGCCCTTTGACAGACCACTAGGATCCAGAGACAACTCACCCATGTCATCCCCCAGAGTGTTCCCTGAATGACATAGGCATCCTGCCTTCTCTTAAAGGGATAGTTAACCGAAAAATGCTAATTCACTCTTATCTACTCACCACTATGCTGATGGGAGGGTGGGTGAAGTGTTTGAGTCCACAAAACACTCCTGGCGTCTCAGGGGTAGATGGTGTTGCAGCCAAATCAAATACAATTGAATTAAATGGGACCCCTTCTTCAGACGTAATAAAACAGGAAAAAAAAACATTACATGCCGACATCCTGCTCATGTGGTGTCATCCAAATGTCTGGAAAGCCCCGGCATTCATATTTGACTCGAAATGGCGTCATTTACGTGTTTTTAGCCTAAATATCCTCCTCGCAGCCGCGTTCACGTTTGCACACACCGCACACTGCTCTCAAGCCCTCGCCCAAGGGCACACGCGGGGTGCGCGTCAACATCGATACGTCCGCTAGTGGACTTTTAGACTTAAAACACGGTGTAGATGATGCTGTTACGAGTCGAATATGAATGTTTGGGCTTCTGGATACTTGGATGACAGCACACAAGCCGTATGGACGCATGTTGTGTATTTTTCTTCTGTTTTATTACGTTTGAAAAATGGATCACCATTACTTCTTTTGTCTTTGATTTGATTCCAACACTTTTTACCCCTGAGACTCCAGAAGTGTTTCGTGGACTCAAACAATTTCACCCATCCCTTCATCAGGATAGTGGTGAGTAGATAATGGGGGGATTTTTATTTATCGTTGAGCGATCCCCTTTAAGGGACTGAGCTTCTGTCTACCAGCCCCTCTTGTCTCCCTGGGTAATGCACCCGTGACAGCTGTTCCCACCTGGCCACAGCTACTGTTGAGACACAACCTGAAACCTAGTAGTCTGCCTGTATTGCCATAATGGTGACCTGCTGACGCCTGACTGTTTCCAGACCACCTACAGAGAGAAGTCGTCAATGCTATTGCCTCCTGCTGAGGGATTGAGGAGCTGATAGTATCCTGATGTGGTGGTTTTGTCCCCTGGTCTATAGATTCTGGATCTGCTGTTCCTGCACTCTGTCCCACAGCCACTGCTTACAAGCCAAGTCAACATGCAGCTGAATGTTCTGGTGCCAGACTGCCCTCAGAGAATTTTCTCACACAATTTCCCTCCATTTCATCATGTAGAGGGTGTCTGCCTGTGATGCTAACCTCAAACCCTGCCTGGCCACTGCCGATACACAGGCACGCATTGGCGTATTCACTCTGATGCCTGCCTTCAGCCAGACCACTAGGCTCCAGAGACAACTCATCCATGTCATCGCTCGCCATTTCATCCACATGAGGTTCTCTGAGCGCTTGGCATCCTGCTGATCCGTACTTTCGACCAGCAGTTACATCTTCTGTTGCCAGCCTGACACAGCTTACAATCCAAGTCAACATGCAGCTGAATGTTGTGGTGCCAGACTGCCCTCAAAGAGAATTGGCTCACAAAGTAGCCCTCCATTTCATCAGCTCTGTCTCCTGAGGAGTCTCACTTGCGCCCCCACCATCCTCTATGGTCTCCCTGGGTCATGCACCAGTGACGGCTGATCCCACACGGCCTGGCCACCAGCTACTGTTGAGACACAACCTGAAACCTAGTAGTCCGCCTGTATTTCCCACCATGCCAACCTGCTGTTGAATGCTTTGATGATTTCCTGTTTCCAGACCACCTCCAGAAGAAGTCAGCGATGCTTTTGCTTCCAGCTGAGGGATTGAGGGGCGAATAGTATCCTGGCTCGTTTCCTGATGTGGTGGTTTTTCCCCTGGTCTGTAGATTCTGGATTTGCGGTTCCTGCACTGTCTGTCCCACAGCTGCGGCTGACACAGCTGACAATCCACGTCAACATGTGTCTTGCAAAGTCTCACTTACGT